>NW_024882855.1:0-180212 GCF_019059575.1 Amphibalanus amphitrite | reverse complement strand
TTTGTTTGTTTTGTTGGGTTAGGCCCTTTCGGTCCAATGAGACCATTTCAGAGCCGGAAGGATGATAGGATATAGGGGGAGACATTGGTCTGGGCAGGCACCCTAGTGAGTCGCCGGGGCTGAGCCCGTCCAGAGGACAGGCCACCCAGCCCCAAGGCACTCACTGCACCCGGCTACGGGGTGCGCTCCCTCGGGAGCAGCGTTGCCGCTCCAAGGGAGCAGCCCGCATGAGATAAAGTTGCCTGTCCAGCCCGGAGGGGGTTGCGGTGTGAAGGAGAAGGATTTCAGTATCCTGAGGATAGAAGCACGGAACGGTGTCAGAGATCACCGGTTGACCTAGGACCATAAAATCGGGTATCGATCTCTGCGTCTCGTAACGGCGCACACGCTCGTTTTACCGCGACGCGCTAGCTCCACCTGGGGCGAAACGGCGAGGGGGGTCGTACCCGCTCCCCGCCCCCTCGGCCAGCGCGTATGTAGAAAACCTATAGGACCGGGCCGTGGAGGGTTAAACTGGCCTCTGAAGGCACAGACCGTCTAAAAGTCCCACACCGGCCTCTGATAAGTGATAGTCAATCAGCCCAGTTGCAGTGGTCGCTGATATAAAACCTCTTAAAAACGTTATAGGCCTGGCTGAGCCTAGCTGGGCCGTTCATGCTGATTTTTATAGGTATATTGAAAAGACTCGCTTTGCACGTTTCACGCTTGCTCGTAATGAAAAAGCTGGATGCCTCTGGAATTTGCATGGGTGCCAACGACTGCGGAGGACAGGGGAACGCGTCCATCAGTTTGAGTTTATGGACGGGAGACTCCCTGAAATTTCAACCAATTTTTTTCTTTTTTTGTCTCTATTTTTTTTTACCTCTGAGCATGTTTGCGAAAACAAAGTGGCCGAAATCCGAGGAGAAATCGGATTTTGGGGGTAGGTTAGGTTTTGGACCTCTGGGACCCTGGCCCCCCCCACTTTCGAAAACGTTCCTACGCCTATGACAGGAAGCATGAGAAGTACAACGCCTATGAATTGCCTCATTAACCCGCGCCCTGATGGGGGGGGGGCCATTTTGGCCCCCCCCCCTGTGGTTTTTCTTAAATAGTAAGAAAACGGCGGCGCGCAGCGCCGCCAAATTTTGGGTACCTTACCGGACATCAATTTGACACCTTCACACAAAATTTCAAGTCACAGGTCACCTCAGGTCAGGAGTTATTGAGGTCAAACTGAGGTCATGTTCGAGTAAAAATTAGCAAAAAACATGACATCTTGAAACGCTCACCAATTCTACAGTTCACAAGCAATTTTAAAGTTCTTTATGTGGTTGTGTAGAGAAAACGGCGCTACAAAACTGCTATCTCGGATTTTTGAAATTTTTGGATTCTGACCCCCAAAAATCAAAAAAATGATTTTTTTTAGAAAAACTCAAAAAATTTCCAAAATTTTTTCGAATTTCGAAAAAACCGGAATATATGTGATAGTCCCTGCGCTCTTCGATATACATACCAAATTTTAGATCGATAGCTCTTTTTTTTTGCCAAGTTATAGCGAAAAAACTGTTAAAAATTGATGACGTCAAATTTTTTAACTCAATTTTTAGCAATTCTAGACCTCGTAGCGCAAAACGGAGACCACCATTGAACTCCCCGTGACGAGCTGCATCGAATCAATACCCATTTTATGCAAAAATATCAACTTTGAAATTTGACTTAATTTGACCTGACCTTGACCTGACCTTGACCTGACCTTGACCAAAACGTGACCTAAGCTGGCCCTAAAGTCTGTCTGACCCACATAATCGCATTTGTCATGTAAAATGGACCATAAAACATGTATCACACGACACTTTCATATTGTGACCCCCCAGTGACCTGACCTCTGTGACCTGACCTGGTATCAGTGACCTCAAATAGCAAAATATGTGTTTGAAGAACATTTCCCCATCGATGATTTTCAATGAAATTCATTTTACACGATTTTACAACGCATTTCTTGAAATGCCTGTAAACGGTGAAAATTCGACCTTTGACCTGACCTGTGACGTCATCGGTTTGACCGAGGTCAATGAAATTGGGTCACAAGGTAGTTCCCTGTTGGGGCTATCCAACACCGTTTACCGCTTGTCGCTATGTTGCGTGGTTCTCGAGATCTGAGGGGGGGGCCAAAATGGCCCCCCCCCATCAGACCGCGTTGCTCGGCAGACCCCATCTGGGCGCGGGTTAAAAGACATGCCTACCAATGTTTATGCTCAGACTCAACCACACTACTTTACGGATGGAAATGAAATGCAGGCTTTGATATGCCCGAAGCGTGGCCGCTCCATGAGGATGACTTGGTGGCGTTTGTATCATGCTAGACGTGGTTCTCTGTATGCAAGTTAGACAGTTTCTGATCAAAATATGCAGCTTCGCTTTTAGATCGTATCTAATCAAAGCGACATTCTCTTGGCTGTTGCTACGCTGCGTTGTAAGCGGGGGGAGAAGTGATATCTCAGCAATTAAAAGTCGTTCATCTCTCTGCCAATATGCAAAATTGTTCGTAATGATTTTGTAGGAGCGCTCCAAGGTCCTTAGAGAGATGCGACGAGGCTATGTTCACTCGAACGTCACTGCTATAGTGCTATACTCACACCAATGTTGCATCTCAGGGCCGACCTGATTTTATTCAGCACCCGGCTGAACATGCATGTCTACATGCCACATCCACTATCTCGACCTGATCACGACAGACTCATCAATGGGCGGGGCGCGGCGGCCAGTAGCGCGACAAGGCTGGTGTATGCAGTTCAACGGTAGTTGATAAAACGCCACTAACAACAGAGCCGTGCCCAAGCTGAGGTCACCGAGAGGCAACATAGGCCGTGAGTTAGCCGTCCGCGCTGCAACATTCAGTCAGCGTCATTGAGCACTCCGCTGCGGCTGGACGGCATGACGACAGTACAGAGGTCAGTATCAGCTACTGTGAATACATCGCCTCCCTGCGAAACGACCGAGTATGCGCATATTTATTGGTAGTGACAGGTGCATGATCATTGGCACCGGTGGCACAGTTACGTCAGATGCCTAAGATGGTAGCATGTCCAATGTCCATGGTAATTTGGTAATTTGTCTACCCTGAATTAAGTTTTCAGAAGGCATGATCCCGATCGTTCTGCATCTGTCTTTTTCGGCTCTCGCCGGCGGCATATTTATGATAACCTTATACTTAGCTAACAGAACGGTGTAAAGGAACAGGTAAATACATTTTGAATCGATCCAATTATCCAGTTGGCATAACATGCCACCAAATAATACAAATACCAAATATAGATTCATTTGGGTTTCACAGGAAGCGCTAACAGCACTTGATTTTCTAGAGCTACAGAAATTCCTTACAGAGCTGCGCCAGTCTGCCATCCTCCGGCGCAGCATGCACAGCTGCGAGGCCATATTGGGCGGCTCGCTCGCCTCCCCGTCCGCCCTGTCAGCTCACCTCCGAACCATGAGTGGGCTGATGACCGGTCCGCGCTCCGTCCTGCATTAATCGGCGGCGGCCAGCCGACCGGTCGAGGGCACGGAGAGGCGCGAAACATTGCGAAACTGCGCCAATGTCTGAGGGTCACCGCGCCGCCTCCGCAGTCGCGGCCGCCACCTCATCTGTTCTGCATGACATCCCCGGTGACCGACGGACTGGGGCCGAGAACATGACGCTAACTGGACGGCCAATCGTCGTGCTGAGAGGGATTCCCGAGCATGTGACACGGGGCCGCGCTTTGCCACTGCACCGCCCACTGTTTTTCATGGATGTCTGATGGAATGACACATCGATAATGAATTTAGATTAGTCCTTGAATGCGCGGTATGGCGTCAGTCTTTGTGATTGATCAACATAATGCAATTTAATCGAAGATGTACAGCTGAATAATTAGTAAATTATTGGCAGTTACGTACAGACGTTACAAGGAAATTCATGTTAATTGTTGGATTCAAGCGGCACCATCTCACCAGCAAGAAGGTGCCAGACCTTCGAGTCAGCCAATGAAACATTCAGATGGGCACGTGTTGCACGAGGGGCGTCACGATCCGCCGCTGGTCACCCTCGTAAGGAGCATCTTTACCCGCTCAATCACGTCTCGAGTGCATGGCCGGGTCAGACAAACTATGCAGATAGACACACGGGCCTAACGCTATAAATCACACTCGCTTTCGGTGATGATTGCACGGTTCACTATTAATGAAATAACTATGTCAAAACTCAATTAACACGCTTCTCCCCATTGAAATACTCCGAAACATTTCGAGCAGCATGCCAGGAAACCATTCCATCTGATGCAGCCCGCTAAAAGTCTGGTGTTGAACACGCTCTCGAAGATGGTTATAAAGGTCACGACGACTCACTATAACCACAAGCATTTCTCACGGAGGGCCAGTAACTGTTGTGCGCCTCTTCTGTCGCCTGCGGCGTGCCTGTCGGGCCACACCCGTCACCTTTGACCTCGGTGACCTCGGCGGGGTCACGCGGGAGGCAAGGTCGGCAGTGTGCCGTGAGTATGTGCGCTGCAGTGAGGCACCACCCGGAACAGACGCCGCTCGGGAGAACACGGCTCGCTCGTGACCGTCGCGCTGTTGTGTCTGACACCGCCGAAAACAGACGGCTGATTAATGAGCGACGCCGGAGGTCCGCTGAGACACAATGCCGCGGTGGCTGTAGGACTGAGGCTGGCTTGGGCTGTAGGATATTCAGACAGCCACAGTGTGCAGGACGCAGGTGTGATCGGGACATCGTGGTACGGCAGCGTTAGAATGCAATCCCCCGCAGGCAGTTACAAAATGTGAATATGTAGACAGGTATTCGCATACTTTTAGGTAATCAATACCCAAGATTACTTTACTACTTAATACCCTTCTCAATACCCATCACAATGTTAACTTAGGATTCGGTTTTCCTTTGCGTTCCCTTTCGTATCTACTCACATACAGTCACCTTATGCAGGCAATGCAATGCTGTCATCGCCGCGGTATTTTACGGCACGGGAATACTTTGTCAAGAGATCGGGCTTTATTCCCTGCCCCGATGGTAAGTGCTACTAAATTGAAGAGAACAGCTTCATGGACTTAACAAATGCGAATCGAAACCCCGTCATACAACATAGCAAACGCAACTTAAACTGCGATGCATCTGCATGCACCTCGCCTCCTACACCACCCACCCCACCGAACACAGCCTTGACGTATGAAACATCGCTCACCCTGGCATCATTGCCGCACATGCCCACGCCGCGCCGCGTCTGCCGACCCAGGCGCCGGCGGCGACCCTGTGTGTAATCTGCCGAGCCGCCGATTCGGACTTGTCATGCAGAGCCCGCCGCTGTGTTTCAATGGCGGGTCGCACCGGTCAGACAGACCTCAGACTGCCGTGTTTACGTCCCCGTTCGCACCCGGCCAGATGGCGAAATCCAAGTGCGATCGAGACTCGCATCCATCATCCATCGACAGTATGTACCGGTGCATTGAATTATGCTGTTGGCCAATGACAGAGGCCCCCACGGCGCGTGAGATATCGGCGATGGAGGCTCCGTCTCAGGGTCAGACGCGCACAGCCGCCGGACAGGATGTGTGCCAATTGCAGCGGTCATTGAGGCTATTAGTGCCACGATGCAGGGATAATGCCGTGTAATTTGCGCGTTCTGCGTTTATTGCGACATCAATCGCAGGTGTGGTGAATCGGCAAATAAGCAGTACCTACATAATTGTTGCATAATTGTTGACGTCTCATAAAAGTATCACTCGTCTGTCTGAATCTGGATGCGAGTGCATGGTGTCGTATTCATGCTTGGAGGCGTCCTTTCCCGGTATACAGGATAGGTCTCCCTTTCCCAGCCACTCAACCAATCACCCTGGAGAGGTTCCGGTATTTCCCTTGGGAGTTTCGTGCCCTCTATGGTGTCTATTATACGGTGTCTTCGGTGGGCTGATCGGCAGCCGGCAGCTCGGACAAAGAAGCACTGAGCAATGATAAGAAATAAGAATGATCTGGCTGTATCCGGTTATAGAGGTTGGATATTTATGCTTTCGCTTGTACTTTCGCTTCATATGCGATTGTTTCGGTGCTAAATATCCAAATACACGTATAGCTTGAAGACCTGGTGAGCCGTTCTTCAGTCCTGCCCATCGACCTCGTGTTACTCATCTGCCGTGACCGATGACCAGGCCGCGACCTTCCCTCCCATCTCCACTCAGCGCTGTGTTCTGTGAGCTGCATAATCCACTCATCGCCGCGCCTCTCAGGGACGGGTGGCTCATCAGACTCCATGCCTGCGCGGTGATATCTCACACAGGCGCCGGGAACGTGTCAGCATCCAAACGGCTTCCGGTAGACCCGGGGTGCAGTGAGTGGTCGTTAGGCGTCAGGGATCCACGCTTCACGGCGCGCAAGCAGTAATGGTATGCGTGTTCCGTCGCTCAAGGAAACGAAGGATAGATGGATAGAATGACGTGTTTGGGATGTACAGATACGCTCGTTCCTAGCTGAAGGTTATGCGTAAACTCAAACACTTGGCGGGCCAAGTAGCAAGCACTTCGCGTTACGTGCCTACTACGAATTATTACACTGTCTCATTACACATATTGAGACACGAAAGCCGATAGCGAAGTAACTCCATCAGCCGGACTGCATCACGCACAGCCGACACGCCGGCATCTGTAGCTCTGACACGGTGTGACACCTTGACACGGTTCTATGACACGGCCATGGCACCGCCCAGGAGCCTGAGACTGAGTGGCATTTGGTGTCGAGCGCCGCGCAACTAACCGGTCACGGGTCGTTTGTAATGCTTGTGAGTCACTCGTGACTGAGGCTCTGTCCTCTGAACCGACAATGTAAAAGCCTGCAGACTGGAACCACTCTCGAGATGCCAATGCAATATGTTCAGATGATCGATCAGAGATATGGAGACCCTAAGTGATCGGATGTGCTATTTAAATAGGCAACATGATGCTCATGCGTTTCCAACCGGACTGGACAGGTTTTGTTTCATAAAGAACCAGTAAAACGCCTTTTGGGCGACCAACAGAGCGAGCGAGAGGATGGGCCTTGCACGTGCGAAATTGCGAGGGGGTACCTCCAACTAACTTGTGCACTGCACCCTACTAACCGGTCTTTAGCGATGTGCCAAATTTCAGCACAATCGGCCTAGCCGTTCTCGAGATCTGGAAGCGGCACACTGCACGTGCGCACGTGCAAGCGGGGTCCAAACTGACTTTTGCACGGCACCCTACTAACTGGTCCCCAACCGTGTACCAACTTTGAGCGCTATCGGCCCAGCCGTTCTCGAGATCTGGGAGCGCCCCCTGCACGTGCGCACGTGCTGTAGCACCCTAACCTTAACACATGCAGATGAATTATCTGATGGAGACCTAACTGTGTACCGAGTTTCAATTCAATCGGCCCAACCGTTGTGCCGTTATTGAGGTTGCAATTTTGGGGGTTCTTAAAAAATGTCCAACTTTACCACGCGCCACGTGCGGTGGTTGGCAAGAACGCATGGTGGCCATCACACCACAGAACTTTTACGTCCAAGTGACATTCAGTAAAGAAGACCGCTGGTCAATCGGATGTCCCGTTCCTAAGATATTAGCTTTTGAAGAGCGTCCCCACGGCCGGCCGGCCGGCCGGCCGCTCATACTCAGGATTTTCCCTTAATTCAGTATGAGACTCCGCTCGCTTCGCTCGCTCCGTAATAATTCGCTGGGAGTGCATCGGGTTCCTTTCACTAATATTTGAGACTTTATGTTGGCCCATGTCTCAAATGGGTGAATAAAACCAGTAAAACGCCTTTTGGGCGACTAACGGAGCGAGCGAGAGGATGGGCCTTGCACGTGCGAAATTGCGAGGGGGTACCTCCAACTAACTTGTGCACTGCACCCTACTAACCGGTCTTTAGCGATGTGCCAAATTTCAGCGCAATCGGCCTAGCCGTTCTCGAGATCTGGAAGCGGCACACTGCACGTGCGCACGTGCAAGCGGGGTCCAAACTGACTTTTGCACGGCACCCTATACTAACTGGTCCCCAACCGTGTACCAAATTTGAGCGCAATCGGCCCAGCCGTTCTCGAGATCTGGGAGCGCCCCCTGCACGTGCGCACGTGCTGTAGCACCCCAACCTTAACACATGCAGATGAATTATCTGATGGAGACCTAACTGTGTACCGAGTTTCAATTCAATCGGCCCAACCGTTGTGCCGTTATTGAGGTTGCAATTTTGGGGGTTCTTAAGAAATGTCCAACTTTACCACGCGCCACGTGCGGTGGTTGGCAAGAACGCATGGTGGCCATCACACCACAGAACTTTTACGTCCAAGTGACATTCAGTAAAGAAGACCGCTTGTCAATCGGATGTCCCGTTCCTAAGATATATTAGCTTTTAAAGAGCGTCCCCACGGCCGGCCGGCCGGCCGGCCGGCCGCTCATACTCAGGATTTTCCCTTAAAGGGACCCTCCCCCTTAACATTAGTTTTGAGTTGAGATAGCCAAGTTTGCGGCCAGGCTCAGAAACCACCATTTATCCTGGTCGCAACCCCCGCAGCTTTATGGTGTTCAAGAAATTTCTTCCCTTTACTTGCAGGGTGGGACCAGCTTGGTCCCTATCTCTTAACCATTATGGGAATCTGATGACGTCATCAGGCTTTCGAACGTCCGTTAAATGTTTGACTAAAACGTTTTGTAGCACGCGGTGGTATATGCTGCTTTGCGCGCAACAAATGCCGCACTTTCAAATAAAGTCGCTAGGAACAGCGGAGATCCCAAAAAGTAAACAAAAGTAAAAGTCTAATATCTTGAAAACCGGTGAATATTTTTCGATAAAATTTGGTAGATATTCGTTTTTGGTCTTTCTGAACCGAGCGACATCACTTTCATGCCAATTCATTAACTTTTTTGAAGGTGGGAGGGTCCCTTTAATTCAGTATGAGACTCCGCTCGCTTCGCTCGCTCCGTAATAATAAAACTGAAACATAGTAAAATACCAAAAACATTACGACAATAAAGCATGATACCCGCTTCCTTTAGGCTGTCGAGTGAAGCAAAAATAAAAAGATAAATGAATAGAGAAGTAGGTTTGTCGGTAGTTCGCTATCGAAATATCGATACGATATATCTACTTGTGTGCATTGCAAGATATCTACTTGCCTGCATTATGCACGCATAAGAGTAAATTTACACCACCCATACCTACTGGCAATAATTCATTATGCTAGCTATCCTGCGTAAACAGCAAGTCGATTCTGCGAATAATAGTACATAGGTGAGGAGAACAATGTCATACATTCCATTTGACGCTGCACGGTCCCGTCTCGTCGCCCGCCGCGTCGAATTCGGCAGTGCGGGGAGATCAGATAAGGTGTTTGTTGTTCACAGCTGCCCGGTGGAGACGGATGGCCCGTAACAGAGACGGTGACATGATGACGGACGCGCACGGACCGTACGCTGGACGGACAGTGACCGTAAACAATGCACCGCGCTGCGCGTTGACCAGCTGCGGCATTTCCGCTACGGTTACTGGCACCCGCAAACGCGAGCCAATCTTTCGACAATGCGCAGCCCAATCTAATCATATATGCAATAGGCATGCATAATCTATATATGGAGTTCGTGTAACAACCAGAGCATTTCCTCAGCGCCTTACCTAAGAATGTATGCACGTTACGTCTTTTCGTGCTACCCAACTGACACGCCTTTTTAGCTCCCGGCAAGCCGAAGCCATGAGGCTGCAAAATATATCGGAAAGTCCGTTTCACTATCACGTATGTAGCCTAATTGCATGACTGACGGCGTTTGCTGGCCGTTTCAGACCGTGATGGGAGTGTGTACGGCGAGTACGGAGTACACATGCCGGACGGCTGGACACGGGTAATGGTGTACGAGACCTCTGCAAACAAACTGCGGCTGGTACACGAGTACCGAACACCCACCAAACGGCTACGAGGTCAGTGGGTGGGTACTTAACTTATGTACAAATCGCTGAGCAAAAAAAATAGATTTGCATTCAGTGCTGGAGGTGGGAAGACTGAAGGTTATTTCGTCTAAGGTATGTGAATGTCGTTACTTTGGGTAATGTAAGCAACGTGCAGCTTCTTTTGGAAGCGACTGAGATAAAAATAGGTAGGCAATTCGAAAATCAAAGTTCAAACTGCAATGCTTGGTATTGACATTCGTTTTTTTATTAGCAGGAGAAGGCAAGATTCGCCGCCAAGAAAGTTCAGGAGACCGCAGCCCCGCGAAGAGCTTGATAATGACGTCCAACCAAAATTCAAATTATTGCCGTGCCACAGCTTTGGAAAGGTAAGTGCGCAGCCATAGTTACTGCGATGACGTTATTAGGTATTGAACAAAAAAGCGCATCCAAAGACCAAGCTTCCTAATATTCACAAAATGTTTCTGACCTCATGACCTGACCTCATGCTAATCATGCAGTGCTCCCCAGACGGTCATTCGCTTTCCTTCTACTCTCTGACTCTGCCTTGCATCCCCTTCCTCCGATCCGGGCCCTTCTCTTGAATCTGCAATGCCTACAGTTTCACTGTCCTTTGAGGCCGAGCCGTCCTCCACTCTGCGCTTCCCTTAGTCCCAACATCCACTGCTCGTTCTCTAACTCTGCAATGCTGCCTGTGTCTGCTGTGCCCGGACCAGTTTCCTAGCTCCTCAGCTCACAGTCCATTGTCCCTGACACATTCCTCAGCCCTGTAGTGAAGTTGATTCCCCAATGTCCGCAGTGCGAGGTGAGGATCTGTTCGCCTGCCAGTGAGCAGCGCCCCGTCACTTTGGGCTGGCGGGCTCCGACCAGAAGCCAACGCTGGCGCCACCTAACTGACCGACCAGCGCGCCCTCTATAACTTCGGTTACGCTGCTCGTACCACGGCCACAACGAGACGGCACGGAGAGCGGCGCCAAGTTCGGGGAGTACTACGTCGACCTGCCCAACTGCTGCGATCCGTGGTCAGGTGAGTCGTAAATTGAGAGAACTCGTGACCGATAACTCTGAGGAGCCAGAGGGCAACAGGTCACAAACCTGAGGCTTTGTCAGATGTTCCACGCTCAGGGGCTTTTCGTTGATAGGTACTACCTACGCCTTGTTTGATTTCATTCCATTTGCATTTACAATAAACGGCTGCTTATTGAAGGTTGACTATATGATGTCCACTTTCTCAGATACTGGGCCGACGAGAGCGGCTACCACCCGACGCTGCGCCGTATGCGTACCCCAGGCTGTGAACAGCAGAAGCGGGAGGCGGTCAGCTCCGACCCATCCGCTGCCGCCGACCCCTCGTCTCCGGACGGACCGTCCGCCGTGGCCCCTGGTAAGAGCCCGGACCCAGCTCCCGCCGGGCAGCCACAGGAGACCGAGACTCCCTCGGCAGCCCGCTCCGAGCCGCAGAGGACAGCGGGAAGGAGGGGACCGTCAGCGCCCGGCTCTCCCTCGGGGGCGACGGCATCCTGCGGGAGCCGTACGGGTCCCGACGGCCAGCCAGCAGCCCCCAGCCGGCCGTACGGGTTCGCCTACAACGCGGGTACGCATTACCACTGGGAGCGCGGTTTCGCCAATGGAACCAAGATAGGGGCCTACGCGGTGCAGCTGCCGGATGGTACTCTTCGGACCACCACCTACACCGCCGACTGTTCAGGCTTCAAACCGAGCATCACTGTCGAGCCGTTAGACGAGGCCAAGTTCCTCAGAGACTTCCAGGCGTTCAACCCGCCTAAGGAGGCCAAGCTGTTCGAGCGAGGTGAGCAGCCCCAGGCCTCCGCCCTGGTGCGTTCGGAACCGGCGCCGGCTCCGCAGAACCTACGAGCTCCGGGAAAGCAGAGATCGGCAGAGGTCCGCGGAACGCCGCCCCGACTGGTGCAGGAGCGACGGAAGGAGACGACATCCTCACCGGCCTCCACCAAACCGCCCACCACCACAGAAAGGCCCACGGCTGCCAGCACTACCACCACCACCACCACCACAGCGCCGCCAACGACCACAGCGGCGCCTCCACGAACCTCTGCTTCTCCCAGTCGACCGATAGGTGGCAGCCCCAGCAGAAGCCGCTCCCCAGCCCGCCGCCTCGCCCCGATCGTGCCCATCCGACCGGCCGGCAGCGGGCCGTACCATTTCTACGTCCACCTACGGCACAACTACCACGAGGAGCGGGGATACGAGAACGGCACCGTAGCCGGTCAGTACGGCGTGGTCGGACCCGATGGCGTGCTGCGGGAAGTGGGCTACACCTCCGAGCACGGCTTCGTACCCACGCTGACCGACACACCCGTCAGCGCCGACCACGACCTCAGCTCTCGGCCGAGGAAACTCTGAGGTCGTGTGTCTCTGAGCTCGTGAGGGAAAGTGCGGGGTGCGGGAGGACGAAGGGCCAGTGTCGGTTACTGGACTGACTGCAGGCGGTGGGTTTGACGCCGCAGTGCGGTCTTGGCTGTGGGAGATGAATAGAATAGTGAGAGGTGAGGTGGCTATTGTGAGGTAGTGTGTAAAAGCGTTTGGTGCACATGTCGGTAAGAAGTGGCCAATAGCCCAACAGAAGAGCTGACTACCAGGCTCGTGTCGGGAGAGCAAACATTATTGTGCCGTCGAGCAGAGTTGGGGGAAATCACATTTTTACTGCTACTCCAAAGAAATATTTGCGGGAAAACGATCGCTCCGGCTGCACTATGCTCACAAGTCACTTTTCAAGAATGGTCGCCCACGGCCCAACCTCCCAATGTAAGCGTTACGGAAGGATTCAGTTGTGAAAAGGGGTGTGGACGAATGACAGACAAGGGCGAGCAATTTTGCTTTTATCTGTTGTCATCGAGCTGAAACTGAAGAGAACGTTCTTATTCAATGCTCACACTAATGCTCAACGAATGATCAAACACTGTCAAAGCTTTGAACCCGTGCACCATTGTGAATGTTAAGCGCAACGCAGATCATGGAAACGATAATACATTGCCATGCTATGAGGCACTTCCATTACCAAATACCCATTCTGTGAACCAGAGCCCACAGCCACGCATGTAACTTCTCGCGTTCATCCTTTATCAGTCATACAATAAGTAGAAGCTGCGCATTTTCATGATTTGTCTGTAAATAAATGTCGCACGTTCCTTTCGCTGGTTTCTCCTGCCACTCTTTGAGTCATTCTTCTCTGGAAGGTCGAGCCCCGGGTCAGGGGTAGGTCGTGGGTGGTCGATCCACTACCGTTGGCTATGCTTGGCGACGCGTGGCATCGCCGAAAACCACGCAACTTTACATATCTTAATGCATTTTATAAAAAGCAAATGTCTACACAATTGTAAATTATACAGCTATTCGTCGTAAGAAAAAATATTTCTAATATCTCAAAACAAGTCAATAATCCAGCCACCTGTCACGGAAGGCTCTTTGAGTCTTTCTACACCTCCTTCCACCGCACACGTTACCACGAAACGCCGTCTAAATTTCATACAAAATGTAATTGTCTACTCAGAAAATACAGCGTCATGATTTAGCACGCATCCCACTGGTGTCTCCAGCAGGCTAACTCAAAGCCACGGGAATGACTCGGTCAGCTTTGTCCGGCCCCGGGCCCCGTGGGGAGGGGAGGGGGAGGACGTAAAGGGGAACACATTATCCCTCCCAGCACCGGAGGACCGGTCCGTCCCAGCCGGCCGATTTTCACGACTCTCTAGAGACTCGTCAGGAATGGAGCAGGAACAGATAAACAAGATCACCGGATGCGCGGCGAGCATCGGAATCAACACATGCGTCTCTCGCCTTCATATCACAACAGCAGACTTTGCACGGCGGGCTATCATTAAAAGCATGGGCACTTGGCCGAGACAGAGTCGGAATGGCAGGACAGCCTCCGCGGGAAAGCCTCTGTCGAGCCTCCCATAAAACCCGGGGAACCAAACGATCACAAGGCAGTCACGGCGGATTTTATGCAGCTTTCCGTAAATCACCAGCCAGGATGATTTCTTCTTATTGTTCCGTAGCCTCTGCATAGCACGGAGTGCCGACCGTGTAGCCTCTGCGGAGGTCACTGCGGCCGCCCACGTTCCGACGCGTCCACAACCGCGTGTAATCAGGTCTCGTAAAGCATTCTCTCGTTCGGCTGATTCTACGCGAACTACGTATGTATGCATGTCGATATAATAAACGCTATGGAGTTCACACTGTTCGGTACGCATTCGTCATTCATTAGCGCACACTCTCGGAATTTGACGGCACTGTCTCTTCACCGCCACGCCTCGTCCATTTGACATAGGGAAGCGGTCGGCGCGCGGTGCTACACACTGCTGAAGTTCATGTCCTTGACGAGTTTGTCTAGCCTGTCGAGCTGCACCTGCATTACCAGGCGCGCCTTCTTCTCAGAGTCCAGTTCATCGAGCACAGTGCGCATCCGCTTGGTGTAGTCGGCCTTCAGAGCTGTTAGGGATTCCGTGAACTGACGGCTCTGTGGACACAGACAGAACGAACGGGTCACAGGTCAGGTCAGGCCACAATACAGGCAACTCACATGCAGATCAGGTGGTCTAAGCACAACATGTTGCTATTCCTGTCCTCAGGTCGACCTAACGCCGACCGCACCCCAGGGGCTCTTGTGCCTCAGGTAGCCGCTGCCAGCTCAAGGCCGTCAATGCCCCGCTGTCTCCAAGCTGCGTTGAGTCCAGTCGGATGTTGCCGAAAATGCGGAGCCTCGTGCCCGCCAGGCATGGGCAGTGGGCACCCGAGCAGCATATGTGTGGCGGGACCCTCACGGCACACCAGGCAGCGCGCCACTGGGCAGGCCAGGCTGCTGCACTGATGGCAACCACTCTCATGGCGGCGTCAAATCCTACGCTGGTAACTATGCCAGCGGCTCCAGTGTCCCGCCTTCAGCTGGTGGACGTTAGCGGCCTCATAACGAGAACCCGAGAGCACCCCCCCCCCCCCGCCGCACTGGGCTCCACCTCGGTCCCAGAAACCCCTCCTCCATCGGTCGGCGTTTCCGCTCACCTGATCGGCCAGCTGTTTCTGCAGCTGCGCGACCTGCTCCTGCAGCTGCCGGGTGTCGCTGGCAGCTGCCGGCGCGGGAGCCGGCGCGGCAGCTGCCGGCGGTGCGGCCGGCCGGGGCGGCGCGACGGCCGCCGCTGGAGCGACTGCCGGGGGGTCGGCGGGCTTCGGGGCGATCCGAGCCGAGACCGGCCTCCTGGCCTTCACTGCGGGCGGCAGGCGGGTGAGACGGTCAGAGGCTGGTCAGGAGGCGGCAGTCAGAAGGAGGAGTGAAATTCAGCAGCGGCGAAGGAGCGGTGGAAAGTGATATGCCGTCAGATGCAGGCATTGAGTTAAAAACAGACGGTAGAACTACTAGCCCTTTTCACGACTGAGCAATGAGCATTGGGCACGTATTTGATTGAATTTGAAAGGAAAGAAACATAACAATCGGCATTTCATTCAAAAGGTGGAAACCGTTCTAATAAGTAAACAACTACCATATCGCTCAGATTTTAGACGGGTCAAACGGATCAAATAAGCGTCCAATAATCCGTCGCAAAAAGAGCTAATATCTACGATTCAGGCGTCGTCCAATTGGCGGCACCCTAGGACGAATGGGTTCCCTTCTCCAAGACATGTTTACCTTCTGAGGGCAGCTCTGGCCGCGCGGGCCGCGCCTGGGCCACCGGTGGCGGTGCTGGCGCCGAGTCAGACTGGTCCGAGGATGGCGCGGTGTCGCCACTGGCCTTCTCGTCATCTGTGGAACGACCAAAGGGGCGGGTCAGATAGGGCCGAGAAAGGGAGGCATTAATAAAAACGACCAGCTACAGTCTTGGGAAGACAATGTGATCGGAGAGTGTGCGTGAGGAGACACGAGACGCTTGAGTCAACAGAAGAAAACATAACGTGCGAGAGGCCAGTGGCCCATTGGTCCAATCACCATACTGTGTATAATGCAACAACTGAGTGTGCCAACAGCCATGCAGGCAAGCGTTCATCGCAAACAGCTATAATACTTCAACAGCCTTTCACGTGACGTTCCTGTCATACCCTTGTCTCTGGAGGACTGTTTTTTGCTGTGGGCCCGCTGTAGCTCGCACATCCAGGGTGGCCGGCTCGGTACGGGCGCGGACGGTGAGGTGGCCGCCGCCGGTTCCGGTGAGGTCGTCGCCGCCGCCGACGAGGCGTCCGACGTCTGCCGCTCCGTCTTTTCGTCATCCGTCTCCACTAGCAGACGCAAAAAGACGGGCTCTACAAGCCGCTCCGAGACCGCCGCGCCACATGCATGCACGCTCGCTAGGCCGCAGCCGCACAGGCTCAACTAGGACCGGCGCATCGCAACAACGGCTCGAATGGCAACGGCGGTTGGCAGAGCCAAACGCTGCCGCTTCGGCCGAGACCGCAGCGCGGCGTATCGGGGTGCATTCACTAGCGCTACATTCGATACACGCACAAATCAATGGCGTCGAATCGCTAAAACAAAAACGACAAATGAGTGCAGGCTTTCTAGCTGCAATTTAACAGCAGGCTTTTAAAAATGAAAAGATAGCGACAGGCTGAAGCGTGGTGCATGAAACTCGGTCTAGCAAGTGCGTTGCTGTGACAGTGCTGCTACTGCCTGTGATACTAGAGTGCCGCTACAACATGCCAGCTGAGGTGCCTGAGCTGTGTGGGCGCGTTTGGGTGACGGGGGAGGGGGCGGGTCACTCACCTGGCCGCGAGTGGCGTTTGATCTGCGCCCGCTGGAGCTCCTTCATCCAGGGCGGCGCCGCCTGGGCGGTGGGGGAGACGGTGGGCGCGGCGGCCGCCGGCTCCCGGTCGGCTGTGCCGTTCACCAGGTCCGGCTCCTGTAGGCAGATACGGAGAGAGGTGAGACAGGGGTCAGACAGAGGTGAGGCAAGCGAAACAGAGTGATGCAGATACAGATACAGATAAGCAGCGAACAAAATATAAGCAGGGGCAAGCAACCTTAGTGTGATATGGCGATTTGTGAGCAATGCTAAGATACAAAATTGCACGTCAAGCCATATGTCATAGTAGAGCACTTAAAAGTTATAACGCTGAACGTTTTACTAAGCGGCAATTGATTACAGCATGGCGAAAAGACACTGACTGAACACATGACCGACATTCCAGGTTTGGGGTAACCGACAGTGGCACCAAAATATGGCGCAAGGATGTCCCCAGCATGCAAACACAACGCACGGTCACAGAAACAATCGGCACACTATCGGCACAATCAATGATCAGCCTCAAATTTGTCTAATACTGGAACGATGAGCACGTTGACCTTCGTCCCCCGCCCCGCGCCATATCAGCTAACTCAGACCGACATGAGCCACATTCATCACACTGCGACCCATCACCACATTAAACATACATACCCAGCTGTTCCGTTCCTTCGCCTTCCTTGTCATTCTTTACTCCTAGCATACACGAACTACACAACAGGTCACACCACACGAGCCCTGCACACCGACACACAGGGGGTACTACGGCCTCCGAGAACTGCTCTCTCCACCTACCAGCCACGGACGCGGCCAGATAAGTGCTATTCATACGATAACGACCGCTCACATCAGACAGACAGACAGACAGAACCACAGACAGGCACACAGACAGACAGATGTGCCTATCTACCTCTCCGGTCTCACAGACCCGCCCTGTCACTCCGCGGTGGTCCTACTCGACAGAGATACTCTAAGCGGCGGACAGAGGGACAGAGAGAGAGGGGGTAGAGTACCTCTGCCAACGGAGCCTCCGACGGAGTAGCCGGTGACGACGGCGCCTGGGGCGACATCTGTGAACAATGTGCAGAACTAAGCGGGTGCGCTCGGGTGCTGGGGTGGTATGAAGCGCTACTACAGGGCAGGTGCGGTAGCACTAGTGTCTATAGTAGCAACTACGGGCGTGCGAGACGGTACACTGTGAGGGCGTGATATGCTAATAGTGAAGGAAATGAGCCATTCAGCTGTTAGCTGCGGTCTGGACTCAGGACAATTCTATTTTAGCTCAAAGGCAAACACAGAATATACATTGAGGGCAAAACATGCTATGTGCACTGTGCGGTGCTTTATGCCTAGTGATTTTTTTATTATATTTTCACTTTTAATACACTTACATGTTAAAATTAATTCGGATTGCGATGCAATAAAGCCACTTGTATTGCATTGCAATACGAATCAATTTCAACAGGTAAAATGTATGGACTAATGAGCATCAACGTCCATATTATTCTACACTATGACCTAGCCATACTGATTCGTGCAAGGAGACATGTAACAAGCGAGCTAAAAATCTAGTTGTGTGTCATCACAAAACCATGCATATTTAAAACAGAACAAATCATAACTTGCAAATCTAACTTATCTAGCGTATTTGTCATTTCACTATGACTAGACATTTATTGGCCTACCAGCATGCACTCCATGTGTGGTGCACACACTGTGGACACATGTGATACACACTGTACTGAGTGTACACCCGTGTGCACCAGTATGTACCCCGCAGTGTCCCGCACTCACGCTCTCTCGGGAGAAGATGGTCGAGGTGGGCCGTCGGCCGGGGGCGCGCGCTCGGTCGGCAGTTATGTGCGTCAGCCGCTCCGAGCTGCGCTCCACCGCATCAAACTCCTCTGTAGGATACAGAGAGTGACGTCAGGACACCAGTGGTCATGGCAGGACACGGCGGAGCTTGATTAGCGCACACAGCAATACAATGTGACAAAAGCGCGTGACAAGGACCAAACAGGTGTGTGTTAGCATAATCTGACTTTAGTGCTTAGCATCAAGAAAGAATAAGAAGCAGAACAAACAAGCAGGGAATTCGACGACTCCCTCGCCGGAGAAAAGTATCGCACTTTGCAACACCAAAGCCTCCCTGTAAAACTCCCACCGTCACACTGATTGGCGGCAGCCGCTCACCTAAGCTAGTGTCGCCGTCTGGCCTCTGCGCCTTTTTGGGCCCATCGGGGACTGAGGCGGGAGCGGCGGCCGCCGGTGGCGCCACCTCTGTTTGGACAGGAGAGTTAGTGGTGTCAGACGGGTTAGTAGGTGGCACCGCTGTCGGCTTGGCGCCGGACGCAGGTGACTGGGTGGCGGGTTTGGACGACAGAGGAGGAGGCTTGGGAGATGCCTGTTTCGGAGGCGGGGTTTTCGGCAGGGGCGGCGGGGGAGAGGGCGCCTGGGCTGGGACCGGGTCGGCAGCCGGGGCGGGGGCGGGGGAGGGGGCGGGGGCGGCTGTCGGCTGCGACATGGTGGCAGTCGGCTCCGCGTCTCCGGCAGCGCCTGAAAGGTGCCGGCGGTGCGTCAGCAGACAGCCGGACCCTCTAACGGTACCCCTCCGAGCAGTGCAACGAAGACAAATGTGCCCAAAACACAACAAAACAGATTAAAGCCGGTGACGAACAAATAAAGCCGTGTTCGCGTGCAAAAGGAAACAAAAGAATTATCTACAAAAAGCCGCGATACAACGAAATGAAACGATCGATGAGAAACATAACACTCCATGGGGCAACGACACAAAGCCATTAAAACAAACCAAGTAAAGAATACAATGACTCATAAAACTCGTAAGCTAAAAATGCTCCATAGTCACATACACTAGTGACTGCTAAAGGGTTAGGCTCCCAGCTCGAACAGCTCACAGGACAGTGTTCCACTAGCAGGGCCATTCAGCTCAGGGTATCTGCTCAGCTCACCTGCAGCGGGCGGTGGCTGGGCGGCGGCCGTCTTCGCTCCGTCGCTGCCCGTCGAGGTAGGTCTGCCACTCGCCTGGGGCGCCTCCGTCTTCGTCGCTAGCTTCGACGGCGGCTTACCAGGCCTGGCCGGCTTCTGCAGGCAAATGGTCACGTGTTCCCTGTCACAAGGGATGTTTCGAGTCACGTGATAGGTGGCCTACCTAACGCATCACTGCGGTCAAATACAATGCCAAACGAATTCAGGTAACCACGTGACGTGCGTTGCATGTGACGCACTGTACCACGTGACACCTCCCGACAGCGGAACACAGCGCTTCGGTGTACCAAGTGAGCTACACAGCACACTGAAAGGTCGAACACGACAGGACCGCGGTGGCGGCGGCGGTCGGTCAATATTGGGCGCAGCGTCTAATCTCAGGCCCTAAAGCTGTGTCAACAAACGGTAAGCAGACGGCGGACGGCGGGCCGCGGGCGGTGGCCTGTCCTTGGTCACAGGGTCAACAGAGACGCCGGTGCCGGCAGTGTTCCATTTTTCAGACTTTTTGGTGGCAAATCACACCTAATGGGGAAAATACTTTCATCCCTAAAATATGAATGACCGACTTTACTTCATCTCTGGAAAAAGTTTCATGTATTCCCAACTGTTCCCAACAGCCAGTTTACATGTCACTTGACAGTTGATGCACCCACATCCTTTTGTTTCACACCCTGTCAAGAACCTGACATGAAATCCTGGTTTATCAGTTGGCATACAAATTGGCATTACACCATTTTGCAAATATACTTTGGTTATTTATTTCCATTTTTCTCATCCTAGGATTTTTTTCTTCATCGGCACACCCAACCAAAATCCAATTTTAGAACACTGGGTGCCGGTATAAGCTATCATCCATACACGCCAGCGCTCCAAGGATTATCACCGTTCTGCCTGTCCGCGTTGCAGTGCAGACTATGACCGCCGACAGCTCACCGATTTATGGGGGCGAGAACCAGCTGAACTAACACTAAGGGCCTCAATGGCATGGTTATGGCTCACCTGTATCAATCACCCAATTCAGGGAGGTAAACCGGCATACAAGCACCATGCATCGTAAGTCCGTTCAACTATCGAATCAAACCAACTAAATCAGGCAACCCAAAAAAACTATGGTAGGTCGACACCCCAATCGCATAACAAAACACTGCCACGTAAAAAAAGACAGTTTGTAATGGTTCGTAAACAGACCATGAGTCCTATCAACCATAACACCAGCCCTCTTATACGAACTACGGTAACACTAGCCGCCTGTGAACCGTCACCATCAGGTCGTGAGCCGTGACGGCCAAGTTCAGGCCAGGAGTGCGCTCCGCCCATATCCCGTTGCTGCGCCCATATCCCGTTGCTGGAGTACGAGTGGTGAGCTCAGCGTATGAATCAGAACTCAGATCCGATGGGCCGTGACGACCCATACTGGAGGCAGCGGCGACGGCAGGCTTCTGAGGTGTGGGCGTGTGTGGCTCTTTCATAAATGCTGCGACATGTTTTGCTAGTATTGTACAGCGACGACCTTATACCTACGTGACGCTTACAATTATTACAATGTGTATCAGTTTAGTGAATAGAGCTTAATTGGGTCAAGGTCAACGCTAATTTCACTTGATAAAAATATTTTTTTGATCCACATATGTTGAAACTAGTCTGTAGTGACACCTCAAAGACACTACATCAGGAGCTTTTTGGGATGCATCGAAATCGACCCGGAGAAAAAAAAACATGTTGTAAAAAACGCGAGAAACATTGAATACCCTTCCTTGGCATGTCCGCTAAGTCACCCGTTGGCCATTAGCGTCATCTTCTACTAGTCCCCTTTCACCCGTGGCCTTCCGTAACCCCTATCGTCGTCCCCTGATTTCGAAGTCCCATACTTCCCGTCAGCGCCGTCTTACCTCAGTTGAGGAGATGATCTCCACAAAGTTGTCGGGGAAGACGCCGATCTTTCCAGCCAGCTCTCCGCGCCACCAGCCCTTGTCGTCGCTCTCCTTGGACACGATGGTGACGATGTCGCCCTCCTTTAGCGTCAGCTCGTCGTCATTCTGCCGCTGGTAGGCGAACAGCGCCCGGCACAGCTCCTTCACTGCGGTCACACACACACTGGTCTCAGTCTCGGCTGTTCAAGCTCAGTCTCAGTCCCGCTGGCTCACCGTCTAGAGCACAGGCGCGCCCCAGCGCCGGGCAGCGACTGCCGCCGCAGTGTCAGCCAGCGTCCACCGGACCCACCAAAGCGCCGAGGGGGCGGGCAGTGGACGGGGCACAGAACGGTGCATCTGTTTATTTCGGCCTGTGTTTATTGAGATACAGCGACGGAAGCGCCGCATGGGCTCGGGCGACGCTCAGTGATGATAAACAGAAGTGGGGTGGAGGAACAGGACA
Source organism: Amphibalanus amphitrite (assembly GCF_019059575.1). Taxonomy (NCBI): domain Eukaryota; kingdom Metazoa; phylum Arthropoda; class Thecostraca; order Balanomorpha; family Balanidae; genus Amphibalanus; species Amphibalanus amphitrite. Next base: position 158,146 of record NW_024882855.1, on the reverse strand, counting down.
GGGTTGTTTGGTAGAGAGGAGGTCAGGATGAGAGGGCATTATTTCAGTCAACATGACCCCACGACAACGTGTGGTGGCAGTTAAATAATCAGAGGCGGCAGCAGTAGCAGCATTGGTTGTGTCGAGGGAAATCAATGTAGTCAATGGACTGCATCAAACAATAAATTGCGGATAAAGGTTCAGAAGCAAACGTGAAATGTGTGTCAAGTAAGTCACAAAAAGTAACGTTGAACATAAAACCGAAGGCAGCTGAACAGCGCCTTATGATAACGGCCACACCACCTTGACTACTTGTAGTACATGAGAGTAATGAAGAATGGTTCAGTCCCTCGCTGTGACACAAAACGAACAATCGTGGCGGCATGTGGGAGCGATTTATGGGAGAAACTGCTGGTAAAGCTCTGCGACGTGCGGGGATTGGAAACGTGACTGGCGGCCTGAACCGTTCCCGCGGGCTGGCCAGGTAGGGAGAGGCAGGGAGAGGCAGAAAGACAGAGGCAGAGAGAGGCTGAGAGGGGAGGGTGGGCGGCGGTCAGCGGCTCGGTGGGTGGAAGAACTGACAGCGCTTGGACCGGGGCTGTTTGGAGTCACTAAAACAGAGAACCGGAGGATGACTAGCGTACCCCACTTAGAACCCGACCCGGGACCAACAACACACATGAGTGTATCGAGATGATCTAACCCCTGCAACCTAGCACACGGCAACACTTTACTAATGTAACATATTTGACAGTAACAACCAAACCCAGTGTCTGCCCACAGCAATCATATGAAGTAAGATCCAACGTCACCCATAAAAATAATAAACCCATTCGATACCAACTCACCGCACCCGTCAAACCAGTCACTCTCACGCCAACTGACCTGGCTTGGGCGGCAGCTGGGGCGCCGGGGTCGGGTCGGGCGGCCGGGGCAGCTGCGGTGGCGGCGGTCGGCTCTTGGCGTCCCTAAGGATGTCGCCCAGACCAACGCCCTTCACCGGCTTGGGTTTGATCTCCTGAACGACGTCGGCGTCGGCAGGCAGCGGCGGCAGCTCCTCGACGAAGTTGGACGGGAAGACGCCCACCTGGCGGTGATGACAGCGGGATGGTGTCAGCTCGACTGCGGCGCGCACACTGCACGCGCGGGCCGCGGGTCACACGCTGCGGGCGAGTAGAGTTACTCACAGTGTAATCCGAGCCCGCCGGTGACTACTGGCTACTGAACGGTAGTCACAAACATCACCTCACACACAATGAGCGGCACTGTAACACTGTGACACTATCCTAGACGACTAACAGACCGACCATGCTCGCACGTCCTGCTGTTATAACCCACTGTCCCAGCGCGCACCTCCACCGCTCGGCGCCGTATCGACAGCACTGAGAGTCGGCGGCGCCGCCGGCCCTGCGCCCGCCAGGCACTGCACGGGGGCGGCCGCCGAGAGTGCAGCAGCCAAGGAGCGGCCGACGGCGGTGCACAGTCTCTGTGCACGGCGCACGGCGCTCACGGAGCCGCGCGGGCGAGGAGCCAAGGCCAGTGACACGCGGCGCGCCCAGCGGCGACCGATCGGGCGGTAACTGACTGTGCACCGCTGCTGACCCCGACACACCGGAACACGGCACACCAGACCCTGACCTTACCGGGCAGAGCCGGGCTGATAACACTGACAGGAGTGAGCATACCGGACGTATCGGCGTAACTATCGGCCCCTGACGGCGGGTGTCACACCTGTGACAACATCCGCCTGTAGGTAGGTTATGCATCCCAACAGCTTCAGAATGGATGGTTACCGACATTTAGCCATCCAAAAGTAGCAAACCGCAGGTGGTCTGTTCTGCAGGGCTGATGATGTCACGGTTTATACATGATCGGTAGGATGAGTTCATCGGTACTTTAACTAACGATGGACGACACAAAATGATTGGAGCCGAACCGTGCACTGTTCCAAGGTTAACAACGCATATGCTAAGACCAATGAGTATTTTATGAACACTGAACGGTGGACTTTGTGGCGCAATGTCTTACAAGTTGTGTTTCATCAAACCAAGTCATGCAAATCGAGTCGAGAAATGCGCAGATATGCGCAAACATCGTAACCTTCGTCAAAACTCATCCGCCATGTCACGCAACAGAATGCCGTGCATAATTTACCGAACCACGATTGCACGACATCGGTACATTCCTGTGGATCAACGCTTCAGTGAGCTCTGCAACGCCCACTACCTAAACAGCAGCTGTGTTGTGCGCAACCGATCAATCAATCAATCAATCAGTCGGAGTTGACATAAGCTACCGACCCCATCAAAGCTCACACTCGAGCTCACCACAGCACTATACCAAAACACCGGACAAATGACACTGAGTGTGAGCAGTGACACCAGAGGCCACCCCTCGATGACCTATTGCCGGCCCGGACGGCCGCCCTGGGCGGTGGTCGCGCTCGGGGGCGGGGCGGGGGCGGGGCCAGTCGCCGCCGCCGCCGGCCCACAATGCCAATGGCACGACGGCTGACCATATAAGGGCTGGCTGCGCGGCTATCGACACAGGCGCTGGGCGCCGACCGCCGCAGTGTCAGGCATAGCGCCGCGGACGGCTGGATTATTTATCCAGCGCGGCTGCGAGCGCGAACCTCACTCGCCACCTAGCCCGGTGAGCTGCACGGTCGCTGACCGCAGGGGACGGGGAGAGGACGGGGCGATACGGGGTCACAGGGCAGGGCGCCTGATGTCAGCGGGAGGACACATCCCGCACAATAGCAAACTCAGACACACTTCTCAAACCGGTCACCAGACATAACCTGGTTACAAAAGCGATCAGGGGAAAGAGCCGTGCCAATGAGATATTGCTGCTTGCTAGTCCAGCTCAGTAGATACTCTTATTTGTCGATACCCATGTGTCGTATTCCGAATTGAGAAGCGTTCACTTATCCCTAACTACCAGCGATAACCGCAGCAGTGACAGCGGAGACAGTCTCCCCACCCCTGTCCGTTGCAGGTGTGTTTGTCACGAGACATCCCGTGACTAACCCACACCGTTGTCATGTTCACATGGAATCGAGCGGCGCTTATATGCGGGAAAGTGCTGCTCACAGCGCCGAGGTGATATACGGTCTGGCACCTGGGAGTGCGACTCGTGCTAAACGCCAGCAGCGGCGCTGGTTTACTGGACAATTCGACCTCTCCAATCAGCAAAACAGACGAATTCTGCCGGAATGCGCACTTTGACTCCCGCACTTTGACCTTTGACTTCCATGTTTGTAGAACGATTCGTATAGTTCTGCGACACAACCCCACCTCCCGCCGCTTAGCAACTGAGACCCACTGTCTCCCAATTCTCCAAGAGGCGAGCGTATACCGGGTACCGCCTGCAGCCGACACGCTATCTACTCCGGCGAGCCGCGTCCGCATCGCTCGCTCGAAAGGCAGTCTATAAACACTGACTCATCGCATTGGGCTGTGAGGTTACCAGGAACACTACTCAATCGCCTAGAGATAGTTCCGCTACGAGCAGAACAAGATGCTTCCAAAAGCTGAGAGAGACACCCTTCCTATCCTGGGAAGAACGTAGGACAACCCTGTACCCAAACAGGATCACATCATCACGACCTTTGGCCGGCAGCGGAGGACGAGCGGGGTCATTTACACACGGAGCGGCCGGCGGGGTCTGGTTACTATCACGGTGCCGCGGGCCTATCACCACCCGGTCGGCTGTGGTGGCGGTGCAGACCGCGCCGCTATCAGACGGTGAGTGACGACAGAGGCGGACGGCAGGGACAGAGGCTGTATGTAGCGGTAGCAGCCGCGGACGCAGTTGGGTCGGACACAGCGGCCATATGGAAAGGGAGCGGCAGCACATACTAGTGACAGCGGCCATATGCAGCCGGAACAGCAGCGGGCACAGTACATACACGCAAGTAGCGGTAATGGGCCAGTGGCAGAGGACACAGTCGCATACAGCGGCTATATGTAGCGGGAGTGGCAACAGACACAGAAGGGGAGGAACAGCACCCGTATTTAGCGGTAGCAACAGAAGAAAAAGTCGCGCAGCACAGCGGCCAACGCTATATGTTGTCCTAGAGATAACATTGAGTGTGACACAGCCGCGTTCTGGCACAGCGCAATTTCAGCCGGACTCATCGAAATGCTGACAAATTTGGGCTAACTAGCCTATAGCAACGCCCGGTCACCTTCACTTAACGACGAACGGACCGAATGGAAGATGGGTAGTCAGCGGAAGGGGAGAGGACAAAACTGCACAACAGAGTCGCGCACAGTTAAATAACTCAGCAGTAACTCTTCAATCGACGGCTTAGACAGGAACAGGCGCTATCGCAGTCTTAGCTCAGTTATGTGCCTGAAGAGCACGAGTAGACTCGCACTGTACAGATGTCACTATCTGTAATGTTATCACAGATGCCACACTATGGCTATCCATTTGTAAGCCGCTGTATATGACTACATGATTGCTAGAGCAGATATAAGTGGATGCATTGCTGATTCAGCACTACAAGTCGTTATGTCATCAAGAGCCAGATACAGAGCACAGGCATGCTACTATCTGATCCAAGAGCCTTCAACGTAAGTGCCACTGATAGGGGCACCACTACTATCAACTCACCAAGCGCCCATTTGTAGTCTGAGAGTAGCTGCCTTACCGCTATCCCAGCTCATAGCGAATAGATACGAAACCTCCATCCAATAGGGGTTACCTCAACACCTTGCCCTCTGATGATCTAACAGGAATGCCCCTCACCTTGCCGTTCAGCGATCCCTTCCACCAGCCGGGCTCCACGTCCTCCAACACGTCAATGATGTCGTTCAGCTTAAGCGCCAGCTCGTCAGCCTTGTCCGGCGTGTAGCTGAACAGCGCCTTACATCGCCGCCTCCCTGCAGACACACAGACAGACACGCACACGTCAGCTTAGCACGGCAGGCAGAGTGTGAACTAAACACAGGCTCACTGACAGCCGACGCATACTGTGAATGAAAGCAATTAATTGTGCATGCGCGTCAGGTAAAGTGCGGTGACTTACAGTGCACAACTGGATTAGAGGATAACTTGGTCACAAAGCTAGCACACAACGTTTGCATCAGAGACATGTAATAAATACGGTTCGCCGTTCACTGGACATTGTTCTTGAAACAGAACGAATGAACACATTATGATTGCAAGGACAAACAGATCGCGAAGTTTCCTGCTGTGAAAGACCACAGGGGTATTACGGAAATTATGATCGGTGCAGTGCAAATTTCCTTTTCAGCTCTGTTCAGGCATGAAAGCACAATTAAAGCGCACGGGTGGGGGTGAAGGTCACAGTTGATACAACCCAATACGCGCAAAGATGCAACTAAATAAACAAACATATACCTCTGCACCAGGTCACCACGTCACGACTGAACTCATACAGAAAAGTCACCCCGAGATAGGTCACACCCGAGCCGGCTCCCTCACACAGTTACTACGGTCACAGCCACCACGCACCGACAGAGCATGCCGACAGTGCGGAGCTGTATTTATTGAACCAACCACCCGTCCTACATGGCACCCACGCAGGATGTCACTCCACCCTTCGGAAACAGAGACATGGCGAACACAGCCGGCACAGACACCTACATCTGCGTTATCGACATCGGGGTGAGTATTGATCAAGCAGGATGTCAAGGTGGGTTGAGAATTCCCGAAACTTTTACCTATCTGGGATCACTTTAGATCACTGGATATGGAATTTCGTACAGCCGGTGATGAAATGAAGCTCTAGTAAAACAAATGTCATTGTCACCACCGCCTATTGTGTTTGTTTTCATTCACACTCCATGAATGATCCAATTTCGACCATAAAACCCAACACAGTGTAGGTTACGATGACAATAAAAGGAACGATGTTCCATTTCGTCTCTTTATTCCTTTACTACAGATTACGTAGATCCGTTTTCACTATCGAAATCAGCGTTCCCTACCACCACGGTTGGGTGAGCTCAGAGCTGAGGAGCACTGTGTCAGAGATGGCTCCGTGTGACCTCGAGTGCCCGCTGTACGGCGGCACAATCTGCCTCTGTCACGTATCTGGCCGCTCGATAGTCCACCGTGCGGCGCTGCTCAATCAGGAGTGGTCTGTGCGGAATTCCCGGCCGCCCAGTCTGGCCGTTCACAGTGGCACTGCTCACGGGTATACCGCCTCAACTCATTGTCAGCGGAAGTGTGCTACTCTGACGGGGCGGTACAACTAGAGACCGAGTAGATAATGTGGAAATGTAATTAACACGCTAGCCGTTTACAAGCGACATAGTAGGTATGAGGTGGACGTGAGACAGGTTGATTACGGACAGCCAGAGAGTCAAGTAATTCAACTGGGAATGTTTATACAATTTCGATGTCCGAGCTGTGCCTCTGACCTCAGCGCTATGCAATACGCTGAAATATATGGACGGAGTTCAGTGACACTCGTGTCACTCGTTCCATCGTGATGGAAAGGTCACGCAGCTACCGGACCCAATAGCGACCGTATTCGAGCCCGGTTCCTGCAAGTTGTTGAGAACTTAGATAAATCAATTTCATGAAACCTGGGCTTCACCCGGGGGCCAATAAGCCCTAAGAACCCGACACCCACTTTGTGCTCGAGCCGAGGTTATTCAAATGAGTCAGCCGGCGCCGGAAGCCCGTGCCAGCGGAGGTCAGAGGTGTGTTGGCCGGGGCCGGGCGGCACGGCAGCGGCGCCCTCACAGCCCGCGCAGATATGCAGATTTCCGTATACGTCGGCCGCGGCGGTCGCCCAAACACGCAGCCTTGAAAAGATGGCTTCGGCAGAGGCGGTGCCAGGACGGAAGGAAAGGGGAGACGAGAGCAAACAACACAAAACGTATCAGAGACCCAGAGGCAGAGACGGAGTCGACACAGGTGTGTGATGAAAGCGTCGCGAAGGCGGAACTGATGTCATAAAGGGAGAGGCACACAGATGTCGTCATACAAAGCATCAGTGCCGAGGACAGGCGCGGCTCTAAGGGTTCGAGTAGGGTGCCAACAGCCCAGTGAAAAAGCAGGGGCGATGTCCCTCCAAATCTCTGAGTAAAAAGACGGAATGTGAGTGTGACCTCACTCATGGTCCCGGCAACCTTACAAAATTTGCGGAAAGTGCACCAAAGCTTAGGTGAAACACGACCCGTGCGAACAGGCCCACTAGGCACAACAAAGCCACCCAATGCGTCTCCACTTCGGATCTACAACCCTCCAGGCCTCCAGCTCAGCTATGTTGATCTCGTCATCCCGTTCAGCTACTAACGAGAATACCAGAGCCGTGAAACAGCCGCGCAGACCGACCAACAAAACCAGGCAGCCGCCGCCCAACCAACAAAACCCTGCAGACGTCGTCCTAACCAACAAAACCCAGCAGCCGCCGTCCTAACCAACAAAACCCGGCAGACGTCGTCCTAACCAACAAAACCCGGCAGACGTCGTCCTAACCAACAAAACCCAGCAGACGTCGTCCGTCCGGGAGGCGGGGCGGAGTGGCACAAAAACAGCGCACAGGCGAGGAAAGTGGCGCGCCCGCGGCGATGGAAGGCGCGGCCCGACCACGGCCGGCTGTCGGGCGATCAAGAGCGCCGTCACGAGCGCCGTGATAGCCGTGACGAGCTCCGTGATAGCCGTGAAGTGGACGGTGCTGAACTGTTCAGACTGGGCGCAGGCCGCCCACAGGGGCGCGCTATGGCACCCACATCGACATTGGGTCATAGATCTGGCACACTTGCCACACAGATCTGCAGATCACAGACCACGCAGACCCCGTCGAAAACAAAGACGCGCTCAGACTCGGCCCGATACAGGCATCCTCAGTCCCATCATGTCCACTCCTTCACCATCCCAACACCGTATGACTCAGCTGACCAGCCCATACACCCCTCCGCCCCGCCCCTCCAGACCAGCGGGCGCGGGGCGGCGCGACCCACCCGACCGGGTGGGACTGGGGCCGAGTTACCGACCGGGATCAACATTCCAGTCTGCACATCCCGCCTGCCTGTTGCGCGCAGCCCAGCGCCACTGCGGTTCCGGAGCCCTGCAGATCCGGATCGTGACGTCACCGCAGACGGCGTACCTGACGCGGCAGAGGCGGCGGCGGCGCACCCGCGTCCTACCCTCGCTCGGCCGGTGCACCCCGCCCCTGCTCACGGAATGACATCACCGGTACTCGACAGAGGGAGAGACGGAAACGCACAAACGTACCTGTACCGGCCATGATGTCGGGTCGACGGCTGCCCACACACCAGGTCACAGGGTCAGGCCACGCGGTTCACTGAGCCACCGATCACTTCGTCACTCGGTCACTGATCACCGGGTCACTCAGACCACAGACTCGACAGACCACACACCCCACTGGTCACGGCGCGGCCGGCCGGGGCTCGCACTCAGTCTGTCTCAGAGGCGAGCCTGGTCGAGTTCGGCGGCCGCCGGTCGCCGCATCGATTTCGGCCGTGCCCGGGCCGGCTGGGCGGTGGCGTCGGGTCAGGGGCGCGGCAGCGGCGGCGGCTGCGGCGGCGTTCGCTCGGCACTGGGCCGCGGCTCGGCGGCTCGGCGGCGCGGCGGCCGGTCCGTATCTCTGCCCGGAAACGGTGGCCGCCGGCCGATAGCGTCTGACCGGGCTGCGCGGGGCAGCAGAGGCGGGCCGGGCCAACGCGGACGGACAGCGCGCACACACTGACAGTCCGCGCCGGGGCGGACGCACGGTGGGCGTGCGCAGGAGGCAGAGGCGGGGACACAGAGATCGGCTCTCCACGGACAACGAGCGCCGCGCGATAACAAGCGACGTGCGGCGGCGAGCCACAGCCCACACGGCGGCAGCGCGCAGCCGGTCAGCCGCTTACCGGTACCGGCCGCTCCCAGATACCAGCGCCATCCGGCGGGAAGTATCACAAGCTCAAGCTATCTTACTGGCCGCCAGGTCGAGTATCGTAAAAACCAGCCGGTTTTCAGTTAGTTGCATGCCTGCCTGGAGTTCTATAGCCTTGGCCTGCCTTTGAATGCAAAATCTAACACGCGGCAAGCGCTCAAAGCATGTGGTGAACACATAATCATGGAAAGTGCACATGTAAGTATAATTGGCACCATGCCCAAAGTGTTGACCATGTCCAAACCATGTCATACACCTATTCGGAGATCCTCTGTCTCCATAAACAAGCCATATCTGGGACAACTCAAGGCCCAGGCATATCGGCTCAATCCAGCCATAAATCAGCACAGAACACCAAAAAAATGGCGGAAACGACGCCAAAACGACAACTGTAAAATGCCATCGAACGTAAATCTTCGCCTCTTTACAAAAAGACAAGTTGTTGGTGTCCATTATCCAGCATGCCTCAGACGATTCAAAGAAATTCGCTTCAAGGTCTAACAATCATCAATACTAATGTGACGAACCATGTGGTACCTATACCGCACCGTAAAATAGTCCGCTGGATGCACTGGATGGTAGACTTCAGTTTCAAGTCACCATCTCAAACTCAAACCTACGACTTTCTTTTACATAATACAGAACAGCGCCTAACAGCGAACGCCCATACACCAGGGCTACCTGCGCCCGTCGGGGCACCTCAGATTCTTTTCATCTCACCAACACCCCCTCCCCCGCTGCACTCAACGGACCGTCTGAAGGCATCCTCCTCCCTCGGGTCACCCACGGCTGACTCACGCACACCCAACACCTGTTCTGTTCTCCCCAGCCCTCCTCACCTGGCCGTTTTGAGGCGTCCTGAGTCCGTCGCGCCACGCCGTTTGTCTTTAGTGACCCGGTGTGCGCGGGTTCACTGGGATTCGGACGCGGCTTGGCCATGTCACGGTGAACCATCTGAAACGGACACGAACACTTATGTCAGCCGTGAGCACAATGTTGACACTTGTCAGGAGGACACATGTCATACAGACAGAGGCCAACACCGGATACAATCAATGCGAGCCTCGCATCTAACGATGGCGAGGTTTCAGCGAAGAGGTTCCCGGCTTGCTGGGCTCATAAATCATCCTTAAATAGATGAAGCGAGATTAAGAAGCTCAAGTACGATCCAGCACTTAATACCCGGCGACTTTCCGGAGATAAACGACCAAAGCTTCGACGGTACATCGTATGTATGTACTATTATACCTGTCATGCCCTGGCGAGGAAGCGTTATGGATGCGAAATCCTGCCTCCTGAACACCATTCTCCTAACACACAACACAATGCGTTTCAGCTCGGCATCTATCGCCACCCCATCTGCTCCACCCCTGCTGAGAAGTGGCGGACCATCTCCTGTGACCCGGCTGACAATGCCACTCAGCTCCGCCCGACAGCTCTCGCGGCGGACGTCGGCTCAATACTCAGCCAATGATGACAAACGACCGTATCCGGGACACCAAACGACATTCACGACGGGCGGAGACCTGAGTAAGGAGTGAACTGGTGACAACTGGGTGTGGACGAGCGTGCGGCAGCAGAAACCGCGGCGCAGGCGGACATAGTTGGTTTGAACTTGACAGGGCATACGGTTCAATGAGGGAAGCATTGCGCAATGCGCTGAGCTTCAGTTCAGTAGAATGGTGATGCCTGCCATTCCAAAGGACTCTACCGTGGCTTCATTATGCGACGATTATGTTAGGACTGAAAGAAGTTTTACAAGATTGGAGCATAGCTGCACGAAACATTTAGCTTAAAAATCACCTCCACCGGTCCAATGTCACTTCCAGCGAAACTGACACGAAACACGATGTAATTAGAAACAGCAACGAGCAGAATCCAGACCCAAAAACGTTCTACCTCTGTACACACCCGCGACCGACAATGAAACTCACAGAAAACACACCCCATACATGCCGTGCCAGAAAGTCTACGAAAAGTCCGTCGGGCGACATCACAGCCATTCACCGAGGGGCCTGCAGTGACATCAGAATGACATGCCGAGCGCGGCGCAGCGGCTGGCGACGGCGAAATACCGTGCTCCGCGCGTAGGAGCGGTCCATTTTTCACCGTACCCACGACAGCGACAGAGGTACGAATGGGACACGGTGTCCGCTCAGCGCGCGGACGGCACGAACGGTGTCCGCTCGGAGCAAGGACAGGACACGGTGTCAGCTGGGAGCGAGGAGAGGGCACGGTGTCCGCTCGGGTCCCGGACAGGGCAGACACGGTGGCCCCTTGTTGGCAATCAGCGGCGATGTGCCGAGTTTCCCCATGGCCGTGTTTCCTGGTGAGAACCGGTCCGTATATCGCGCTGACGTACGGCGGACGAGCGGCGGTAAGGTGGCGTCACACCGCGTCACACCGCGTCACACAGTCGGTAAGGATCACAGGACAGTGACGTATGCATAGAGAAGGCGGATTACTGGAACTGGGTGTGATTCGGCGCCGGTTTAGATGATGTGGTGGTACGATAATCCGTAACAAAGTGCACGGAACAAGCAAATTACGTGCTATAAGAAGCTGGTAACGTAATATGGAAATGCACATACCTAACTGATTATCACACGATCAGGAGACATTTAAAGTAATACTGAGATAATACGTTCAGCACACACGGCGCCAGTGGCCGTCCGACGAGACGGCCGGCGCGGCTGGGCACATCCTCAGGCACGGCCCCATAGACTCTGCCCAGTCAATACATCCAAGGCCGGAGCCATTAGAGTGGCCCGAACCGCACCGCACCGCCGGTCGGTCGGCCGGCCGTGCCGCACACTGATCAATCGCCATGCACCGCCCGATCGATGGCCAATCGTTCAACATACCACTTCTATGCACAACAAAACACAGTCAATTCAAAGAGTAGGACCGAACTGGCAAAAGTTTATGGAACGCGTCTGTCTGAAGATGCGTTATGAGAAAAGAAACTGTGAGAAACAGCGTTGTGATCGCAATCTGTTCGAGCCACTTCACCGCAAAATTCAGTAAATAACGCCAAATAACCAGAAAGCGGCGAACCGGCGACGAAAGCTCTCCAACATTCACCCAGATGTCCGTTAAACACCTGTTGTCGCTTTTCCAACACATGATCCACTTTCTTTTACACAAATCCTACATTTCCCACTTACATCCTAGACGTTAGCGGCACATCCGGTGGCTTTACGTTCATCCGACAGTCCTCCACACACCTCCTCAGGGACAGGACAGTGAGGATGACGTACCGTTCCGCGGAGGGACAGGGGCATCCGGTGTGTGCGCGACGCGGTGTGACGGCTAGAGAGGGGGATCACGTCCGACTCGCTGTCTGTTGCAGGCTTAGCTTAACTCTCACCTCAGCTCACATCACCTCTCAGCTCACTTTACCTCGCCTCAGCTCACTTCTCACCTCCCCGCTCACCTCAGCCAGTAGATTCATACGATGGGCCGGACAGGGGACAGCAGGGGCCACCAGCGAAGACACGTAGCGGACACGGCGGACACGGTGTCCGGCGGACATCCACCAGCGGACACACAGCAGCGGACACACACCGACCAAGGCGCGGCCCCGTCTCTAACGATCTACTTACAAGTCGGCAGCGCGGCGGCGTCGCGTCGGAGGCGTCGGCTGGCGCACGCGCCTTAGAAGCAGCACGGCCCCGCGACTGACAGGCTGGGTCACATTAGCTGATCAAACACCGCGTGTAAATGAACTGTGTGGCCGGAGCGGCGGCATATGTAGATCCACCCAGAGAGATGTTTGCCGACACACGACGCTCGCCTAGTCATGCCAAAGCGGTCAATAGGTTTATTCGATATGCCTTTGGTATATCGTTTCGTAAAATATTGGGTGGATTGGAAAAAGTGACAGGGTATCGCGAAGACCTCATTTTAGAAGTACAGGGAAAGCGAAAGGTCCTATCCTATCCCACTGTGGCCTATTGGGAACGGAACAGTCCGACGCAGCTCGTCTGCCGGTCTGGGCCGCCTCGGGCGATAAACGATTTCCTGCCGTCAGACCGAGTAGGACTTCTCGCTCGTCTCAGCAGCGGGAGCGTGGCAGTGCCCACGAACCATTGTCTCACGCTGGAGCCGACCAAACAGAATGAATGCAACGAAAACAAAATTTCCAATAGAGCATCCAACGAACAATGAACGAGCTAGGGATGAAAAGTTAGCGCCTGAGTTCGTTCGACGCTCAAACACGATCTGCTCGAAACTGAACTACTCAGCGTACACTCCAGTACTGAAAAACAAAACAAGAACTCCGAAATCACTGTAAATTCACATTTCAGGCACCTTATAACGAGCAGTGTTCGATTTTCGACTCCTGAGTCTCCTCAACTTTCTCCAATGTGTTTGGATATGTAGATAGCCCACAAAAATTGTTAAGTGCAGGGCTAAACTTTGAGTAAAACTGTTGCGAGCTTCCTAATAATAAAAACTCATTTTCATTGGCCACTCGATAAAATTGCTACCAAAACACTGTTGTTACAGCTGCTTCAAGCACCTTGATAACAACAGTTTCCATCTCACGCCGGCTTCAGGTTTCGCCGGATGTTCTCTCCTCGGTTATGAAAAGCACGGATGCCGTCACTCTCTCTCTCTATCCGAGACACGTCGTCCCACGCCTTCTCGCCCTTCACTCGCTCGTGGTGAGCACGTCCCTCGATTCTCGAAGCTCGGGCTCTCGCTTCACGCCAGCACCGCTTCAATCGTCATCAACTCGTGACCTGTGCCCAGAGGGGTTAAATATTACATCAATGGCCAGGGTATTGTGTACCTCGCGGGCTCATCAGAGCAGATTGCATCGGACAGGGTTGACAAGGTCGGTCAGATGACGATGGATAGACAATAGCCACATCGTCGGCACACGCTGACCATCGGTCACACGGTCAGCCGACCGAGGCGAAGGCGTGAGACAAATGGATGGGGAAAACGAGGGAAACAACCATCAACGGCAGGTAGAGCAGAAAGGAAGGAAGAGCAGAGAATGCGAGGAATGTCCGCGATCGGATGTTGGTAGATGCCAGTCGCCAATCGCCATCGTCAACTTTACATAACTTAGGTGACCTAACAACGTTTTGTGGCACTCAATTTTGTGGCATGGCACTCAAAGTCACGGTACGCTGCAAAGTGCATTGGGTGTTCGAGCAATGGGCAGCGTCATAACACGTTGTTATTTTGGCCCACGACTTCATCTCGTGTCCCTTCGCCCTTCGTTCAAAAAAGAATCAGACAACAGACTGAATCTAGGACAGGGGGTCAGGGAGTGACGTATGGACAATTTCACTTGACCTATTGTCATAAGACAAATGACAGCACACCTTATTTAGTCGGGCATTCCATGAGGAACAGACTAGGATCAGGATGTTTGATGAATAAATCGGAGTCGGAGAGATTGACGCCGCTTTGCCGAGACCACGCGACCCACTGACCTCATGGCCTCAAGTCACAGTAAATATGACTCGCAAATGTGCGCCGCCTAACGTAAAACGCTGGGCGTGCGCCATGTAGTGCGTGACCTCATGATGTACGACCTCGTGTTGTCTGATGCGTGACTCCGTGATGTATGGCGCGTGGCAAAAGAGCGAGCGTTGGGCGACGACCGTTTCTGGTCAGACTGTGATTGGGACGGCGGGAGGCGGACCCCAGTGAAGAGTGACGAGTGTCTGTAGGGCGCCGCGAATACTCTCTTTGGACCTACACGGCCGCTGACAATAACAGCAATCTGAGCATGTTCGCTAATTTGTTCCACATCAAACTCATCAGTAGACTACCAGAGAAATCCGCTATTAAAATTCCAGAGTAAATATAAAGCATTTGATAGTGTAGTAAGTCAAGAGGAAACATGCTGTAAAAGTAAAACTGTATAGATGAACAACCATAAAACCATGATTCAAAGGATGGTTCGAGCACCGAAACACGTGTCCCCATCACTACCAGACAAGCTCCCCGCTCCATAAAACCCTTCCCAATTCGGCCCCCGCGCAGGACAGCTCTTCGTCCTTTCAGAGGGTGATAAAGAAGGCCCTTTCACTGCCGAAGCAGCAGCGCCGAGGGCGTTTGTAAACCTTTGTGGCGCTGGCTGTCAGCAGCCATTCAGCTTGGCCAGCTGAGCGCAGCGGGGTCGGTCACATTAGCTCCGTTCCGGCCGTGCCCTCGGCAGGCCCTCCCTGTTACGGCGACTCCGCTCCGGTGGCCGCACAAAGCGGCCCACCTGGCGGCGGCAATTACGCCGCTTCGCCGCGCCACCGTTCGCCGCAGCGTCGCTCCCAGCCGAGAGTGGAGCCAGTTCCGGCCAGTTCCAACGGCCGGCGGACGCGGGAGGGAGAGGGATGAGCCATGACCGGGGGCGGGAGGACAGGTGAGCTGGCCGGTCTGCACGCTCCACGGATCTCGGGAATTTGGAGCCCGACTGATCATTGATCAGCGGATGCTATCATAACATTCTTTTCGGTCCGCTGCACAGAGCAGGTGCAATGCCAATATTAATGAAAACATTAAGCACGAATATCACCACAGACTACAACCTGAAATTAGTTCGTAGCTTCGTCGTGGCGACATGAAGGCCCATGTTGGTCAACATCTCCTATCATGTGTTGTGTCTGTTCTCGTGGATGTGATTCACAAACAAACGCATCACGTCCGGAGGTCCTACGTTCGGCCCACGAATCTGACTGCGACCGACAGTGAGTCAGACTTCTGGTCACCGACGTAACATCAGAGCCGCGTCGACTGCTGACTCAGCCGCAGGACGTCCTATTCCAGCGCCGAGCCGCGGAAATGTGACGGACACCGCTTCCTGTACCGCTTCCGGCTAGTGTCGGTGTCTGTGTCTGACGCGCATCAGATCACCCCGCGGCCGATCCAGAGACGTGGCTGGGACCCAGAAACCACCACAGACATGTATGTGACCACGGAGACACCAGTTCAAACAGCCAGCCGTCTCTGACACCCAACTGGCGTCTCACAAAACCAGGAATCACCACAGAGATTCAGAACCACCGGTCGTCCCGCAGAAGCGCCAGTGACCCACCTTGACGAAGTTGTCGGGGAAGACGCCGACCTTTCCCCGCAGCTTGCCTCGCATCCAGCCGGGCTCCGTGGGCGCCAGGTCGGTCACCACGTCGCCGACACGGATCGTCAGTTCGTCAGTGTGCTGCGCCTCGTAGTCGTATTCCACCAGCGCCTCTGTGGAACATCGGAAAACGGACAATAGTCAGCATGGAACCGAAGGGGGTGGTGGGTAGCACAGTAGACTTAGACAATGGTCAGCATCGTATACAACAGGGGCACGCGAAAAGCGTCTCGAAGTGATAGAAATCCAACAGACAATTCGGAAATATGGACAATGGACATGCCTATCTAACAGAGCTTTTGTTGGCAGCACAGTCCAATGCATGAACGAGGATGACGCCTAACAGAGACGTCAATATCTCGCGTCAGCAGGCAATGAAGGTATAACGATGGTAATTGGAGTTCAAGGGCGTAGTGCCCGGTAGCAATGTAACTTAGTTGCATTCGCATTCAGTGGCAATTCAGACATCCAGTCGGCACTCGGCTAAGGAATGATTTCCTTTGTGATTCCGATTCATCAAGCGAGACTGACGTCTGTGTTGATCGATGTTATTTATAACGCCAATTTGTTCGCAATCAATCCCGCTGCGCTTTCGACAAACCACAAGTTTGTAATCTATATAAACTAATTACGGATAACTGTCAATTATCCAGCAGTAGGAGCCAGTAGTCCGTGTTTTAAAAACCGCCGGGGTCGGCCGCCGGGTCGACATCGCACGGAAGTGTGGCCGCCTGCTGACCCCGGTGACCCGACGCTGACCCGGGCCCGGCTGACGGCTGCTCCGTGACCGGCGCAGGAAGTGAAGACGGCGTCCGGTCCCAGCCAGCTCAGTGGAGAAAGCCGCCCTTTACCCCGCCGCGGCCGCCCGCACCTCGGCGGACAATGGATCTCTGACTGACACCCGTCAGCTCAGGGTAGGGTTAAGACTGGCCGGCGGGCACCGCCGCGCTCCACGCAGCAGCCGCGCGGTGGCAGACGGTCCCCGCCCCGGTCCTGCCTCCCCAGCCCGGTCGGCGCGTCGTTCCCACGGCCAGGGTTAGCGCTCCCTCCCCAGACGGAGCACCCCACCGTGACGACACCGACACCGTGTCGGGTCGGGGGCGGCGGGGGCGGCGGCGTGGGAACCGTCCCTGATAATCCTCTGGAGAACTCCCCAGAGCGGCTCCCGGCGGCTCCGGGACCCTCCCCGTCCTCCCCAGAGGCAGCAGAGACAACGGAAGCCGAGCCGCATCTTATACCCCGCACCAGATAAACAGAAGCATCGGAAGGGTTAAGCGGCGCCGGCACTCGACCCAAGCAACACAGACGTGAGAACTGCCGCGCAAATGAGACGCTCGTAAACCGTCCTCGACACCCGAAGACGCCGAGGGTGAGCGACCCTGGACGCGTGTCTCGCTGTGCGGCGCCGGTGAGGGAGAAGTAGATCAAGTCGACCCCCAGACGACTGACAGACCGGAGATGGGCGCTGATTGAGTTGTCATCAACCGTAGGAGAGGGAGAGGGAGAGGAAGAGGGAGAGGGAGAGCGAGAGGAGAGAGAAAGAGAGAAAGAGAGAGCTTCATGCAGTGTCAAGCCTAGATCGCCAGCAACAGAAGAAAAACTAAACAGTCTATCGCCGGTCCCGTAGCTCAGTTGGTAGAGCGTTGGACTCCGCGTGGTGAGAGCACACGTTCCCGGTTATGACAGTCCGGGTTCGAAGCGCGACGGGCGCTTGAACACAGGCCCGCACAGTCTGCACACAGTCGTACACCGTCCGCACCTTGTCCGACGACGACAGGGGACGGCGGGCGTACCGGGCCGTCCCGGTACCGCCGGATCGATCACGCTGTCTCACCCTCCGCTCTCCCGCCCGGCCCGCTCGCTCCCAGACAGCCTGATCAATGGTTGATCCGAGCCCCGCACCTGGGCCTATACCTGGACGAGCCCGGCACTGCCCTCGCCTGCCTGCTCAGTCAGGCTGCAGCGCACTCGCTATAACGTGCTCGAGATTCTTGAAATACTTTGGGCCAAGGAGCGTCTCATAAGTGTCGCAGCAAGACAAGTTTTTTATGGGAGCTGTTCCCGGATGCTATAAAGGCCCCGTGGAAGATGACGGTGTCCATGATGCATAAAGGCCACCTGACCCATTGGATAAAGGTCAAGAGTGAAGCCAGGAGATCAGAAGGTTCCCAGAATCCACGGCAGCTGACATGCCTACTACCGCCGAAGATCTGACCAAGAACTAGATAGCGACAGACGAGACAAT
Organism: Amphibalanus amphitrite; assembly: GCF_019059575.1. NCBI lineage: Eukaryota > Metazoa > Arthropoda > Thecostraca > Balanomorpha > Balanidae > Amphibalanus > Amphibalanus amphitrite. The sequence continues at coordinate 139,942 of NW_024882855.1, read as the reverse complement.
CGGGATCGAAATGTCTTGCCTAGCATTCTTACAACCCACCGTTCCATTCGCAACAGTGGAATTCATGAAAGACGACAAACTACACTTGTATCGTCATCAAACTGCCATCAGGCACCGTGAGCTGAGCGCGCTTTTCCGACAGGTTTCCGCCTCTGCTGGCCCTCTTTGGAGAGGCGCATGTGGGCCTCACTGGCGTCCAGTCAGCCATAACAAGAGCCTATCCGTCAATCGACCGGCATGCAAACAACACAAAAACACATTTTAAGAATACCCGGAGTCATGCACGGCCCGGCCCACCTATGGTCAAATTGGCATCGGCTACGGGATGCACGCGGGGCAACAGAGCCTGGGAAAGGGCGGGCGAGTTTGGACGAGTTGTGGGTGAGTTTGGACGAGTTGTGGGTGAGTTAGGAGTGAGTCGGGCTGAGTTGCGCGGGCGGAGGACGATGACCAGCCAGGGTCGGACCATATACAGGCGGTGCACGTCGGTCAGCGTCCATCGGTGGCGGTATTGGACGGTGTATCGGCCTCGATGCACGCCGGCACATGGGCAGCTGTCCGATATGACACCGAACAGCAGCATTCCTCCGTGACAGTGGCGATACAGGGAAATGGTATCGAATTCCGAAACGCTACTTGGAAGCTATCGAGGACGGTAATGGAGCCCGTGATGGGTTACCAATACGCTGCATGATAGGAGCACATTTATCAGGCTGCTGTCAATTGTCATTGCTCTACTGATTTAACCGTAGTGCAGCGCTTCCCACGGTTCGCTTGTGGTCAGTCGAGTTGCGTCAGCATAGGACACATAAGTGCTATCAACAAATCACCGGAGACAAGTGTTCACTATTTTTGGCTTTTGTCACGAGCCTGTTTACCTCTTAATTATAATTCTTGTACAACATTCGCGGCATGATTTCACCAGAATTCCAGCTTAACCTTGTGGTTAGCGTGAAGACAATCACCCTGGTCTAAGGTTAAATTAGAGGCCAACAAAAATAATAGTTAACGTCCAAATTATTTGTTAGACGAAACTCTAGCAATGTTTTTATGAGAAATTCAGTTTTGCATTGCTTTGTGCCTGCAACTAAAGACAAATCTCAAGCATACTCGTATTGAGACGTTAGACCGGAAATTACCATACGGGAGTGACACTCGTACGGCAGCTGATGACTCGAAAACTCGGAAACTTCAGAGTCGTAGTATTATTTAGTCCGGACGGGTTATGACCACTTTGACCGCCCATAGCTGGCTAGAAGGTGCAGTTTGTGTGTGACAACACGATCCAACGTTCCATTTAGCCAAGAAGTTTCGCCATCTCTGTCAGCAGGGTCATGGAACCTCCCAAAGAGCCTTCGGAATAAGAGTGATGAGGCAACAAGCAAATGACGGGATATATGAGAACTATGACGGTAACCGCGAGAAGAACGGGTTAACTGGCGTCATCAGTCACCATTACCCCCGGGGTCACGGGACGGGGTGGTGTAACGAGATGGATCGGTGGACGATATAGTAACAAATGTCTCAGCCCAGTGTAGGTATTCACTAGCATTCAAATTGTGATGGAAGACTGCAAATATGAATGGCAGCTGATAGAATGTGATATGCATATAAAAATATGTTATATTTCCGACGTTTGTGGCTTGTGTGCTGTCAGATATGGGTCTGGTACGCTGGTCTGGTGGTCTGTATGGGTGACGGCCGCCGCCGGTCTACGGTAGGCTGCTCTTTTTATACCTTATCAAATTCTAATATGATATACGGTAGTAATTTTCATCAGTTATAATCTCTTTTAGTTTCCTCTTCCTTGTTTTTTATTGTCTGTTGTTTTTTATTTTAGTCTTAATGACAGAATTAGAAGAGACGGCTGCACTTATACAGCACATCCAATGCACATTTATCATTGAGGGAAGACTACTCGACCTCAAAAAAGACAGACAAAACAAGATTGTTGCATTAAATACTGTACGCACTACCCAGTGATACTTTAAAATTGCGATGGCACAATGACACTCTGACATCCCTGAAGCCAATTCACGGAAACATCGAGTTCTTGATGTTAGTATAGGGATACACTTATACGGTCAAATGCAGAAAATACTTAACAAATTAATCAAATCATCTACTTTTTCGAGTGATTAAAAATAGTATCACGTGAATTTGAAAGGGCGTGCATTTCGATTCACCGCCGCGCCGGGCGGTATACTGACCGACTCGACATCTCCCGTAGCAGTGGTGGAGCGGCGCGCGGCTCTTGTGGCCCCGCGGCAGGGTCACCCAGCCCGGGTAGGACATGCCCACGCCGATCATCTCGCCGGCCCGTCACGTCACAGGGCGTCAATCGGTCACCACTGGAGCACTCTACTCTCGCACCCTCGCGCTCGGCGGCCGGCCTGGAACTGACGGGCCGCCGCCCGCCGGCCCGCCGCGGCACCCTGCGCGACGCTCTCCCACCGTGGCCGGCTCACCCCTCCGCGCTACCCCGGACCCGCCGGCCGCCCGTACCGAGGGCCTGATGAGGCAAACACCGCCGGCACGCAGCCCCCACTGCGATGGGCCATTACCGCGGGCAATACGGCGACTGGCCTGTGAGGAATGTGTGAAACGGGTGCAGGGCCATGCAGCAACTGCGATGGGTTAAAACGCTGAATAATTACAGGATGAGCCATGCCAAATTTGCAAAGAAAGGTGAACAATGCAAGTTTTGCATGCATTTGTATCATTCAAACGATGACGGTGGCCGTTTTAATTCAAAATAGCAAAAACGAAGTAGACAGGTCGACGGTTAAAATATTTCGTAAGACCCTATCAAATACCTGTGGATATGGAGCTTAGCTTTCAACAAGAAGCATTCACAACTTTGAAACACGATCAGCACAGAACCAATATGCATCAATATTACAAAAAGAAGTCCTAGCGAAACATGCCACCAAATGGACTTCGAAATATGCACACAATGCCAAAAAAGGCATAAATGAGGAACAATGAGCACTCGGCATGGAGTTTTAAAATGCGACCAAGCAATTAAAAAAGGTAAATTTAAAAAAGCAAAAAAAAAAAAGCAAAACAAGTAAAAAGAGATGAATTCAAAGGCCAGCCTGCTCAAATATCGTCACAACACCAGAACCTGTACCTCACTGCACTGCAGCAAGTAGGAATGTACTGCGGATTTCTGCGGCTATCAAAGCCACAAAAGTAGTTCATAATGCGGCACCTGTTCGTCAACCGCCCCTGTTCCCATGTATCGGAAAATGCGAGTACAGCCGAATCATCTTCCGCTCCGACCATCAGTCATTCCATCGTCAGGCGGTTCCATGCGGGGATCCAGTTAGCCAGTAACCTTTTTAGTTTGTTCCAGGTTACGTAGCCGCGGTTACTCGGATCAAGATTCCAGTCCTACAATTTAGCGGATCCAGCGCCTCTCAGTGTCCTCACTGCCATCAGCGGCACATCAGCACATCAGAGCCGTCAGCACATCAGCACACCAGAGCCGTCAGCGGCAGACCGACTTCCTGTCAGTGGCTGCATCCGCCACCGCCGCCGCCGCCGCCGCACCGCCCGCCCCAATTAGACGGTCGGAGAGTGAGAGGGGCCCGCACCCCTCCGCCGGTCGGTCGGAGCAGCGGCAGCGGTTTCCGGTGCCGGCCCGGCAGACAGGTGGCTGGGCAGGGGTCCAGGGCGGCAGACAGGTGCCGGCCCGCCCCGGCCCCCGCTCACACGACCCGGGGCCGCTGGATGACGCGATAACTCGGGAGCTGAGCCGCTCCGTTTCCGGCCGAGGACCCCTGCGCGGCCCCTGCGCGGCACTCACGGCGCACTGTGACTAACGCGTCACGCGTCACGCGTCGCGCCGACCAGCGCAGGTCGCCGGGTGAGGTAATCCGCCGTGACGCTCCCCGGCCGTCACGCTCCCGGGCGTCGGATGAACAATACAAAAACGTCACATTGCCCGCATTCTCCCCTGGTCAGTCTGCTTCCCAGAAACGTCACTCATAGCCACTTACGAAAAACGCAATTTTATCCGGAACGCTTTTAACGGATTTTGTTCCCTTACAGCCACTGGAATGCTCACTAACGACGCCCATAAAACGCACAGTAACACAGCCGAGGCGACGCCGCCGAGTCTAAAAGCGGACAAGGCCGCGGAGGTGCCCACAGTCCCGTCTTCTGCATTCCTCTGCCGCCCTCCAATAAACAGAGCCACCAACAAAACGGCGCCGCCAGAGCCCAACTGGAGATCCGAGTTACGTCATCAGTCGCACGCTCGTCCTTCCGCTCCAACTGTCGTCGATTTTGGCACTCACACATCAGCATCACCATTTTCAGCCATAGTCCTAGCACCAGTCCGGTACCAGCACCAAGACCAGAGCCTATACCAATACTAAGGCCGGGGGGATCCAGGGCGTCGCAAGTCCATCTACGACACGTCGCAAGTTACGACACATGTCCCGTCGCAAGTTGTGTCGTAGCGAAAAAGGAGGGATGTTGAGGAAAGAGGGGTTTGTCGGAGGATACGACAGAGCGTAGCTGCGACGAGGCTTAAATATCCGCTTTACTCGAGAATTTAAAAGGCTACACGATCAGCTGATCCCGTAGTAAACGTCAGTAAGGTCGAAAACTCTATCACGCATAAAGGAACATTCGCCTTTCTGGTTTGCGAGCTTATGAGACAGCAAGGTCAAGCATGTTCTCTGATTCTGAAGCTTTGTATTAACTGGGTGACTTGTGGTTGCTAACGCTCACGTGATTTGCCATAAAATTTGGGATCGATCACAGGAGATTCGTGGCGTGGCTATAGGGCATCTAGAATCGATGCTTTAGAAGAAATGAGTTCCGAGAGTTTGAGGTCACAGAGAGGTAAGAAAGTTGTAGATGGAGGTCACAATTGGAGGTTACAGAGGTCATCTGGGACACGCCAGGTCACAGAGGTCAACTTGGGGTCATCACAGAGCTCAATTAGAGACCACGGAGGTAATCTGAGACACGTCAGGTCACAGAGGGCAACTTGGGGGCACGTCAAGTCACAGAGGTCAACCTAGGGTCATCACAGAGCTCAATTGGAGGTCACGGAGGTCATCTGGGACACATCAAGTCACAGAGGTCAACTTGGGGTCATCACAGAGCTCAATTGAAGGTCATTGGGGCCATCTGGGACACGTCAGGTCACAGAGGTCAGCTTGGTGCCATCAGAGAGGTCACTTAGAGGTCACAGAGGTCATATGGGACACGTCAGGTCACAGAGGTCAACTAAAGGTCATCAGAGAGCTCAATTGGAGGTCATATGGGACACGTCAGGTCACAGAGGTCAGCTTGGAGTCACTAGAGAGCTCAATTGGAGGTCACGGAGGTCATCTGGGACACGTCAGGTAACAGAGGTCAACTTGGGGTCATCACAGAGCTCTATTGGAGGTCATGAGGGTCATCTGGGACACGTCAGGTCACAGAGGTTAGCTTGGGGTCATCATAGAGGTCACTTAGAGGTTACAGAGGTCATATGGGACACGCCAGGTCACAGAGGTCAAGTTGGGGTCATCACAGAGCTCAAATGGAGGTCATCTGGGACACGTCAGGTCACAGAGGTCAGCTTGGAGTCATCAGAGAGCTCAATTGGAGGTCACGGAGGTCATCTGGGACACGTCAGGTCACAAAGGTCATGTTGGGGTCATCACATAGCTCTATTGGAGGTCATGGGGGTCATCTGGGACACGTCAGGTCATAGGATGTCACGGAGGTCATCTGGGACAGGCCAGGTCAAAAAGGTCAACTTGGAGTCATCACAGAGCTCATTGGAGGTCATCGGGGTCAGCTGGGACACGTCGTTTTTGGAATTGGGAGAATATTTTGGGAGATGCCCCTTGCAACGTCCAAGACCGCCTTTCTGGATTCGCCAGTAGTTGCTGGAATGGTGTTAGGCTACTTCATATCCCCGAATACCCCAATAAATGTGAATATAACATACTATGCACCATTTTCAACACTCTCGCTGGCACCGATTGAGGCCTCATAGACGACCCGTCAGTTCAAGCTCTATAACTCGCGTTAGCGTCAACGGATTGCAACCAAATTTTCAGGATCTAAAGTTTAAACAATTTTACACCTACCATGTAAATTTCGTGACCATGACCCGAATGACCTGTGACCTGTGACCTCTTCCTCAAGGCAAGGTCAACTTGCGACACAACTTACGACTGCTATTTCAAATTCGTAAGCTGTGTCGCAAATCAGGCTATTTGCGATAGACTTTACTACTTAAGTAACGCTACTCATCAATTGATCCCTTCAAAAACGACTTACTACACAACTTGCGACACGTCGCAGCTACGACGAGGCTTACGACGCTCTGGATCCCCCCAGCCTAACTATTGCCAGTGCCGGCCGCAACACCTAAGTATACACGAGCAACCAGTGTCTGAGCCAGCAATAAAACCAGCACCTTCACCAACACTTAAATGGCCATCATACCAACAACAGGCAGCTCCGATATCAACACCAACAATGTCGTCAGCAACAGCACCAGCACCACTACCGGCACCAGCACTGGTACCGGCGCCACCAGCTGATCGACATCATCACCGAATAATAAGAACCGCCGCCGTCCGTGCACCATCCGACGGGGCCGTCACGCGAGCGGCCGTTCCAGCCATCGGTGCGATGGAGGGGAGATATCGGCCGGCGGAGCCCCGTTCCCACACTCGGGCGTACGGAACCGGGGAAACGCAAGACGCCTAAGAGGCGTCACGGAAGGCGTCACCATCCCTCACGGAGAGCGTCACGGGAGGTGTAAATGGTAGTAAGGGGAATGTCACGAAGCTGTTACGGAGCTGTCATGGAGCTGTCACGGGGTGTCACGGAGCTGTCACGGAGCTGTCATGGGGTGTCACAGGCCGCTGCGGCTGAGTGGCGCGGCCCCCTGAGGTCCGTGAGGCTTCGTGAAGCATAACAACCTCAGTTAGTGCTAGTAGTGGCCTAGATAGGATGGTCATTGCGGCGGTCGGCAAGGTCATCACATTCGCGCTCGTCTGACCTGACCCCTGACCTGTGACACGGCCACCAGAGCGCCGCTGTCGTCAGTGGTGGCCCGTGACCTGTGACGCCGCTAACAGAGCTGACCTTTGACCCGTGTCGTCAGAGGCGTCACGGGACCTCCGGCGCCGCCACCGGAGCTGAACTCAGTGCTCACTCACGGGCTATGAAGTCCGCTGAGCACCGTGACAGGGTCGGAGGTCACGTCCGTGAGAGGGGACAGCCACGTGACAGCACACGACTCGACTGAGACAGCGCTCTGTCGGGACAGGCGGGACAATATCGTCGACGGGAATTCGGTTAGTGCCGAAACAAGTTCATGTCACGTCAGTATACTGCGATGTAGAGCATGGTAACTCGATTAAGTTGATCGAGTTGATGTCACAGACTAGGGTTGATCGAATCTGAGCCCATGACAGACCTGTCAGAGTTCAGTTAAGGAAGAAAATATCGAAACTAAGAATATAAATAAGAATTAATTTAAACCTGCTACAGCGTAGGTCAAGGGCTACGGATCCATAGACAGTCAAATTGAGCCTAAAATTAGAGTGGAGGAGAAGCTCTAACAACCCTCACCATACGAAGAAAACAGATATTCAAGGAGCAATTTGTAGCTGAACCAAATGAAGGGCAGACAGGCCACAAATAGCTCCATTCATGGATCTGCTTGCTACAACTGATGTTCGTCGTATAGACCAGCGTTCCCACCGTTTTATCAATGAGCCTGCGCCTGCGCGGTGGTCAAGCCCAGCTGTTTAATCGCTGATGCTCCACGCTAATCCTGCAAATGTCACGGAATGGTGCTCAAGCAAAGCCAACAGATAAGTAGCGCGGTTCCACCGCATTGTTTGGCTGGATATCGCAGCATTTATCGTTGTTGCTTGCTATCGTCCGGATTTATCACTCATGTCCGGATCATGTTCAACATTTCTTTATAAACTGACTACTGCTTCCGTTATGAATCATATATGCCCTGCGCACTGCGCAGTTCCTGGCCTTGTCACAGTACTTACAAATTACAATCACGACATGAGACCATACACTTGACGCCACACACATCCGACGGTAAAATGCGGGGGCGAGTTGAATTATCGTCAAGTATTTGATCAGGCGTAGAAAAGATCTGACGCATAAGGAGCAATGAGTCAGTTTGTCCAAATAAATTGAAAAGGGGAAGAATTGAAATTCGACGACCTCTCGTAACCTGACCTTCAAATGATCTTCAAACGGGCAAAGTACTTAGGAATAATTTTTGACGATCATCGAGCGCCGTTTGTCGTATATAGTACGTGGCAGAGCTGAATTAGAGGGGAAGTGAAAACGTCACTTCCTCTTGATCAGCTGCACCAGGACAATCGGCACAGCGCGACTTAAAATTGACACCAAATCATGACAACGAAATCGACATAGATCGGCTTCAATAGACACATAAAACACTTAATAGTTTACTACAAAAGTTGCTGCTCGCTAAGCTACGAGTAGTTGAAATAAAATGATCAGAAGAACACGCGGGTTCCGCCACATGCCTGCAAGAAGCCCACAAAACGATTGCCAGCTGCGAATACAGGCCTCTCTGCCTCCTCACAGCTCAACATAGAACCTGAGCAACAGTCGCGTAGGAATGCGACCGCGGTACACCTTTCGGCACGGAACACACGGGCGAGGGTTGAGGGACAGGCGTATCCTCTGTCCTTGCTGCACCGGCAATGCCTCGGCAAAACGATACACGAGCTCACGGATCAATTCGCCTGGGGGGGGGAGGGGGGCACGCTTGTCCCCTGTTCACTGTGCACTGTCCTCACCAATAAGTAATAACTTCTCAGTTCAGTCACAGCAATGGCAACCGTGATAGGACGGGCCAAAAAAAGACACGGCCAAACCACGACAGTGCACCGCCTCACGGCAGCGGCGGTGGCAGCCAGCACGGCCACTTTTTGGGTGGAGAGACGCCAGTGGCTGATAACAGGCGGTACGGCACATATTCTGGGAAAAGGGCGGTGCATACACTGCTATTGTGCAGTGGCGATAAGAGCCGACAGTTCACATCCTCATTATTCACACAGGGTTTCATGGAACTAAAACTGGTGCATGCTACGGCGAGAACATTTTCGGCAGGCCATCAGGAAAGCTCTGTCACGGTTGCAGCCAATGACCGAAGAGCAAGTCACGCATCTCATGAAAAAGGCACCAGGGTCGCAGTCATGCACCATTCGATATAAGGAATAAAAATATGTGCAATTGTTATTCTGAGCTTGTGGTAAAAAGTCCATTAGTCCTAAAAAACCATTAGTCCGCGACTGCATGTGTTAATGGTGAGTTTAAACTCACTAAGACCTAATACTGAACTGTTCGAGCCGTCAGCATGTCATCTATGATACATAGTTATAGCGGAGCTACCAATCTGCCATAAACATGAAGCCGCCAATACCAATAAGACGAAAGACGCCAGACGACAGACGACGACGAAAGACACACAACACACTGGCGAGCAATAACCGTAGAAGATGTTCAACCACGACAACCCGTTGAAAAAGAGCACGGAATGTGAACGACTGGCGGAGTAGCAACCTTCCAATCATCAAATACCGCTTTTCGCCACAGAGTAATCTCTAACGGCCCATTATGCAACCACGCCAGTCGGCACTGGTCATAGCGGCGTCACCGCACAAGCGGAGTCGGCTGACGGAGGCGCCGCGTCCCGTCCGCTCGTCTCAGACACTGAGCTACCGGTGGCAGAGGCCGAGTCCAGCGCTCCGACCGCACTGTCCCCGTCGGAGGCACTGCCCTCCGCACCGTCCGCCGGCCCGGGAGTGTCACCTGCCGGGGGGATGACCTCACCGCCTGACCTCACACCCCCCGGCGCCGACACTGACACGTGCGCCGGTCGGTGGGGTGAGATCGAGGGCCGTCGTGGCACCAGGGGCGCGGCGCCTACCGCTCCCAGATGCAGGGCCAGGGAGGGGAGGTTACCGGCGCTCAGAGTCTCCAGGTCCAGCTCGGAGGCCAGGCCGGGCACGGTGGCCCGCGCGGAGACAGTGGTGACCGACGCACTACCGACCGGTCTCCGCGCGCCGGCAGCGCACCGCAGCTCACCCGTAGTGCCCATACCGAGAGCAGCGCGAAGCCGGCCCGCCGCGCACTCAACCAGTTCACAGAGCGCGCCGCGCATCTCCAGACTGAACATGTAGTAGAAGAGGACGTCCAGGAAGCAGCTGGCGAACTGCAGGTCGTTGCTGATGGCGGTCAGCAGGAGGAAGAAGGTGGAGCCCGCCTGCGGTCCGGCGGTCAGCTGCACGAACGTGGCGGCGGCCGCGCACAGACAGCACACGCTGCAGCACACACTGATGGCCACCAGTAGGGAGACCAGGCGACGCTCCGGGGTCCCCGCCCCGCCGCCGCCGGGCCGCACACGTCCCGCCTGCTGTGGCAGCGACGGCTGTGCCTGGTCATGACTCAATGTCTCCAGAGCTACCTCATCCCGCGACTCGTGGTCCGCACGCCTCATGAACTGATCGTCTGCCTCAGCGATGTCTGGCTGTTGATCTATTTCACTCCCTGATCGCTCCCACGGCTGGCCCCGAGCAAGATCGGTTCCATTCCTATCTCGATTGTTGTTCTGCCGCTCCGACCTCAGTGCATCCTCCGGCCGCCGCTCATCGCCAGCTGCCCCGGAGCGCTCCATTGATAACGGCGGCGAGGGCGGTGGCAGCGACAGAGACGTGGTCACCGACACGGACGGTAGCGGGATCGATGGGGGCGGCGCGGCACCGTCCTCCGGCGGCACCACGACCACGCGCGGCGCGCGCTTCAGCCGCCGCACGCGCATCATGATCATCACGTTCATGACAAGCACGGCTCCGACGGGCGCCAGCAGCAGCAGCTGCTGCAGCACCACCACACCGACCAGCCAGTGGCTGAGGGGCAGCGCCGCGCCGAACACCATCCGGTAGCCGGGCCCCAGATCGCCCTCCGCCCGCTCGGCATCGAACAGCATGACGGCCGGCAGGTTCACCAGCAGCGCCAGCGTCACCGAGGCGAGCACCCGGCGGCGCGCCTGGCCCTCGCGGTCGGCGGTAGCCGCGTACCGCGCCGGCTGCCGCACCGCCAGGAAGCGGTCCACCGTAATCCAGAACGTGACGTACACGCTGCTGTAGACGAAGCTGTTGGTGAGCGGGATGAAGCAGTGCGCCGTGTAGGTGGCCAGGAAGGCTCCGGTGACGACCACCACGCCGCGGCAGCCGGCCGTCACCGGCATCAGACGGAAGGCGACGTACGGCAGAGCCGTGGCCAGAGTCATCATATCGGACACAGCCAGCACGGTCAGGTACAGGTACACAACGCCGGAGCGGAACCGCGGCCGGCACAGCACCATCAGGTTCAGCGCGTTACCCAGAATACCGAGCGCGCACAGGGCGGCCGCGATCACGCCGTAGAATGCCAATGAGGTGCGTCGGTAGATGTCTAGCTCATCCTCCGTGGGTCGGTCCGGGCAGGACATGGCGACGTGGCTCCCACCGACCGTACCAGTGCCCGGTCACGGCACCACTGACACGCCGACACCGACAGCGGAGGAGGACAGCGGTGTGATGCGCCGCACGCGGCGGCCGGCTGCACAGCGATATTAGTGTACACTCGCAGTGATATTGTCAGCCGCCTGTGTGCCATCCACAGATAGGGGCGCTATTCCTAGGGCTGCCCCATCCCCCTCCCCACGCGGAGCGCCGCCCAAGTGTCAGGCGCTGTGATCCTACCAGCACTGATTGTGTGTGCCCATTGGCGATTATTGCTGGCCGCCTGACGGCCGCAAAACAGGAGGTAAAAAGGTGCAAGTCAATATTGTACGAATATTGTAGACAGTTTACCACTTGGCAATGAATAACGGTAATTGTTACAACCATAAGGTACGGGCTACGGCACTTGCAGTGCAGAAAAGCCCGAAATGAATCCACATTCATTAGAAAGAAAAAAAATTAAAGAAAAGAGGCACATACTCGTAGACTTAGCATCAACGTCAAGAGGCGCAGACCCCACATATTCTTACATCGGTGGCCTCGTGCGTTGCCATTGAGGGGCGGGCCGACAGCTACGTCAATATTTGCCCTTTTCGGTAGTCCAGCGTAGCACCTCGACATAAAAGTGGACGTTTACGTCTCTTCCTCTAAGACCCACCCCTTCTACCTTTGCTACTGGGCCACGCAGCCAAAGGGCAAACGGCGTTCGAGAGACCGTCAAAATACCGTCAGCTTGCACAAAAGTGACAAAGAATATATCAAGCACAGAACAGCACAGAAATCACAGATAATAAGTGGTACCGGAAACGGAGGCGTTAGAGAAATCCGCCGTAAGAGTGTAGAAGGAGAAGAAAAACTTAAAAACTCCCACCACGGCTAAGATTAAATAACCAGCAGTGAAAGCTCAATTCAGAGCTTTCAGGAGACATCAAACTCTGCCTCTTGTCACCATGCTCCAGCCCATGGTACTCACCTTTGTCTGACATAGAATCCATGGTTCTTCAATTCTATTTAACCTGAAAAGTGAGACAACTCATTGAAAACTTACACGAGCGATTATCCACAGACCTCTGTATACCGAGGCTATGAATTATCATACGTAGCAGGCACAGCGAACGTTGATGGCAGGTCGGGTTATGCCCTGAATACTCACAGGTCACCCGTCAAACGGTCCCATTGATCATTTGTAAGCACGCCAGTCATATTTCTAACCCGAGCAATAAGAGCATGACTGAGCCCCACCTTCCTCCATCTCGTTTATCTGCTATCTACTGAAGCACTAAACGCATCGACACGAAACCAAACGACACGCTTTATGAGAGTCGCAGGTACCATCAGCTGCATAATTTTGACACATTGTGTCTAAAGTGAAATCTTGTAGCTGACAGGTCGGAAGGAAATGACGTCACAGTGACGTCATGTTTGCTCGATTTGGATGCAAATTATGGTTCTACAACATTCCTTTTCACGATTACAATAATAAATCCAGCACTGATTTATTTGCACGAGATGACACAGGGCCAACAAACTGCTATCATCAGTTTTCAAAATTTGGAATGTTTCGGAAATTGTACATGCAATATACCTCAAATATATTCTAAACCTAGTGTGTCACCTGCGCAGCTTAGTGCTGTTCTTGGTCAAGTAGCTGTTGATCAGCAAATTGATCCATCCCCATCAATTTATGAAGCCAAAGCAAGCCAAAGCCAAAGCTAGAGCAGTTTGCAGGGTAACAACCTCATTTACCTCTGTGGCTTAGCTTGGTATAGAGTCATAGACAGGACACACAATGTAAATAATAAGATAACTTTACTAGTTACTACTGCACAAAGTGAGCTCGACGGAGTTCAGCTCGCTCGGGCCCAGAAGAATCCCCATTATGCAAATAGTTTTACTGCTGGGGCTTACATCGGGCTAGCGCCAACCATCGCGACAACTATGGCTAAACCAGGGTTTCGGAGTCGTGGTACCTAGTGCTTTTCCGACTCCGACTCCGGGCTCCTGACCGACTCCGACTCCGACTCCGGGTCTGATACAAAGGGCAATGGTGGCTGCCAAAATTCCGCGTGATATGATGCGCCAGCTCGAAAACCCGCTGAGAAACACGAGTGTGGCCGTATCATGACCACGGGCATCGCCATCATGTCGGTCTGTGTGATGTGTCTGTGTTAGGCACTTTTTGGAGCGATAAAAGAAGAAAGTAAATATACAGTTGTCATCAAGTCTTTGACACTGGATAGTAGAAGTTATAACGCGAACACAAAATGCTTGCCTACTAAATTATGACATGACTTGAAATTTGTAAGATGCAATGTTAGCTTTTCAGAACAAAAACAAGATGTGTGAAAATTAACTTATTAGTTACTTGTGATCACCGGAAGCTAATTTTGCCATGGGGCAACTAATTAAAAACAACTGAAAAGTGATAGCACGGATTTTAGACTTCAGTGAACTTTCCGGAGTCGGAGTCGAGGCAGCTGGACCGGTATAGACTGCAGCCACCGGAGTCGTGGCTGCTTGCCACGACTCCGGGCGACTCCGACTCCGACTCTGAAACCCTGGGCTTAACTACGACCGTCCGGAGCTCACAGAGCGGGCATACCTCCGGCGGAGCATCGACTTTACTCGCGAGTTAAAGGAAAACGGCCACCTTTAACATGGGGATTGAAACTGAGATAGCCATCTTGTAGCCCGTGTCCGAAAACCTATCTGTTTGACTCCTTACGGCCGTTTTCGGCCTCCATTCGTAGTTATCGGCAATTTTAAAAGAAAATACGCCAGGAATGCGTCCTTATCCCAGGAATGCGTTCTTATCCGACAATACAGCCACCCGCGGCGAGGCTTTGGTTTTTTACCAATCAGCTCCAACCAGCTCAGCTTTAACCAATCAGCTTATCTGACACAATCCGACGAGTCTGTCTTCTGAACGCTGATTGGCTTGAGTGTGACGTCATCGCTATGCCATCATACAGTAGGTGCCGTAGAGAGTATCAACATAGTACCAATATGTTAAATAGTTTTAAATACTTTTTCGCGAATTGTGCACTTCTGGCACCAGTTTTAAAAAGAAAATGAAAAATAATAATGTCAAAATGAAAAACAACGATATCTTCATATTTCACGAAGGTGGCCCTTTTCCTTTAAGCTGGAGCCCCAGCCAAGTACCTACCAACATAAACGTTCAACCAACACCACAACATACTTAACCATCTTATGTACTGTGAAAGCATGTCACTATGAAAAAGGTTCAATTTTGTCACAATACTTCTACTCACTAAGATCTTCTTCAAATGATTATATCAACTGATCATGGGCATTTCATATCCAACATAATGGAAGGAAGTGGCTCAGCAATCCAGTTGGGCAAACTAGACCTTTGGAATCAAAATATGGAGGCATCAAAAGATTGATTCCTTATGACCATATTTGGGCATAAATGCAGACCATTTCTAACTTACCAAGCACATAAAAATAAGAGAGTGTTTCAAGAAGGAGCATGCCTGATCTTGAACAGAAATGCTGGAAGTATCTCCTAAGCAAAACAATATTGCTCCTATCATAACAATTTGAATTCTATAGGTAGTGAAAGGCAATCAAGGAATTGATTCACTTTAAACAGATAATCAAAATATTGATTATCCATCAGCTGGCTAATCATTATTTTGATTCCCAGGTAATGTTAACAGATAGGCAACAATAACTTGCAATAATACAGCATTTATATTGCTATTATTCTCATTTAGTGGTATCCTCAGCACCACAACAGATACCTATAGCATTGTTGTACTTTACCTTCACTACATTTTATAACAATTCACAATTTTTAAATGTCAAGAATACAAAAACTGAAACAACAGGTAAAAACCATATAATAAATATAAAAGCACTGCAACAATGATAATTAGGGGTTTGAAAATTTCATTTTGCCATTTTACACAAATACTGATTGTTTAGTATGCGATTCATGATACAAAAATAGCATACATTGTGATTTCCTCAAAAAAGCTTTTACGTGATGGACAGTGCCTCTGTCTTTTTCCTATTCACAAGGCCAAAGGGACAATTTCTTAGTTTTGAGGTAACACTTTTTGCAAACCTACCACATTTTTCTACCTTTTTAAAGAAAAATCTCACCGTCATGGGCCTTTTTTTCAACCGTAACGATACATTTGAAGTCAAAAGTGTACTCAAATGAATCAAAAAATTGATTCCATGCCCATATTTGGTCATGGCTCCTCCCACCAGGATCAAATTATTGATGCCTCCATATTTTGATTCCAAAAGTATAGTTTGCCCAACTGAATCAGCATTCTGTTAAAAGCAGGCAACAAAAAGGATTCTAGACTTAATATTAGGTACTGCAAGAGGGCTTTTCTAACTGAAAACATTGCAGAAAGAGGGCTAAAAAAACATGGAAATAAAAAATGTCATTTTTATTGAAATGCTATACAATGGAAAAACATGTACCTATACCAAATCAACATGGGTTGACACTTTTGTTCATCAAAATTATGTTTTCGATCAACATTGATCATTTTTGGATGCTGCAAATTGAAGTTCCAGCTTCAGGCCACAAAAAAGGGTATACGTCAACATTGGACTACCATACAAGCAATGGCCATATTAAAGATGGTTTATTCTTCTTGCATCAGGTGGCAGCACTTCTTTTCCAAAATCAGTGCTCGTATTTCCAAAATCGTGATTTCCTCACTGAGGAATGAAATCGGCTTCATCATTGCCAAAAATAGCTGATAGCGTTGTCATTTTTGGCACATGGTTGCCAAAAAATGGCATTGGCATGTGCTAAAAATTGAAATGATAACGATTCAGATTGAGCAAACCTCCCCCGACTGTTACCTATTGAACAAAAAGAAAACTAATAAACCTTTGTCAGGAAAAACTTGACTTAAATTACGCAGTAGTCTAGTGCATAGGGAATCGAAATTGGAGGACATTTGAGGATTCAGAGAACTTTTGGGGTTATGCCTGCCAGGGGCCAAGCAGCGTCCGAGACAGCCTCCCTGGATCTGCCTATGCAGTATGCATACGATTGATTCGTAGGCTACATAACAGATCCAGATAGCTTAAGTCAAAGATCACTATATTGCCGAATACGCAATGCGTGAATAGATCCTCCCAAACCGCTTACCATTAAAACGCCAACCGAAATCACAACACCGGGCGTGACCGACGACGGGACGGCGACATGCACAACAAAGCAGTGACATTTCTAAACAAGTAGCGCATAAGCAGCTTGAGCGCCACTACTGCCTCTATTTGACTCAAAGCAATTTTTGTTTTTTATCTATGAATTTTACCTTCCAATTGAATTTAAAAACTTTGGCTTTCAATTCCAAAATGAAATTCTATTAAAAGGTGTTCACTATTTTTTAAATATGCTTTCAAACAAATTTTGCAGTTTTATAGGAAAAAAAACATACTTTTTAATTTTTATTACTACTGATAAAATAATGGCCTCTAAAACACAGACAAAATAAATCGAACGCAGGTGAAGCGCAGACGCGTACATTATTAGCTATATAAATGCATTAACATTATGACCCAACCATCAGATCTGGTTGTATCGGTCACCACCAAATAATAGAAGCGATTACTACTAAGCCGTAGCGAAAATGGTGGAGTCTTGGGTTGAAACTCGCCGACTCTGAGCGAGACACGGCGTGCTAACTATTTTACAGCGTCAAACGTACAGCCCTCTGCAAACTGCGTGATAGGTATTCTTTTTTCGACAAAAACGAGAATAATGCGCATACTATGCTATCGGTCATTCGCAAATCGTAACAGGAAGACACGCGAGACTCCGCACCTTAGATTGGCATCATCACCGTATTCATTTTCCTTCTAGTTCGACAACAAAATCCAAAAGTTTATATTTGCCCCCAAAACAAACTTTTGCATTTTGTTGCCACACAAGGCGTATACTTTGTTTAGTGATACACCTAATCGAAGGAGTGGAGCATGGCGCATCTATTTGCAGTGAGTTCTGACCGACTGATAGCATAGCCTCTGAGTTATTACCGGTTTTGTCGAAAAAAGAATGCCTACCACGCAGTCTGCTGAGGGCTGTACATACCTGTATGCCTAAGGGGTGATCCGTACTCCGTAAGACCCCCCCCCCCCTTCAGTCGTTTGGCCCCTGATCGAGCTAGAGCTTCGCGGAACAAAACGAGCGTGTTGCCCAGTGAAATAATCTGAGGACAGTGAGCTTGACCTGACCCTGACGCCTGACGTGACCTTGACGTCCACCACTGCATGGGACAAACACTATTTCACACGTTGTTGGGACGTTTACAACCATTAAAGATTGGAAACGCACGGGTACCTAATGTGCGCTGGCATACGATGAAATCGCGATTCTTAGCCCAATCGCGATCCGGTCTCGAGAACAGGTCATACGCCACAAGTCATTTGGGTCAGGGACTCAGGGCCATTATTTTTTGGGGGGGTTGGGGGTAGGATAGATATGAAATTGATTAGCTCAAGGGGATAGTAAGTTTTGTCGCGATCGGCCGCTTTTGCAAGAGTTTTTCGAGAAAAAAAACGGGGTTAGGTGGTCCGGAGCCCCGGTCACCGGTGCTCGGTACCAGTTGTAAGAGCAAATACGACACACGATATGTAGGTAGGTACACCATACGCTTCGACTTTTTCCAAAAGACCCAAACGTTCGATTTTGCTCGGTTTATTTTCTTACATTCTTACATTACATTTCTTACATTACATTCCCCACAATCGGAAGCCACTGAGCCGCTTTAATAATTCGTTATAACTTATACCTGTTACTACATATAGCTGTATGACCGCAGCACCGTTTGCTTAGTTAGAGCTCGTGATAAGAGTGCCACTATACTGCGTGATTACCCAGCGATGACAGAGCTATCTGTGCACCCCCAGCGGACCAGCCCAAGGTAACCTGCCGACATCAGCGGCAACTTATAAACTTCTTCATCATTCAATCTTTCGTGTGGTGCCGGCGCCTCCCCCGCCCACTCCCGGTCTAACGGCCCTCTCCTCCTCTCTCTCCGCTCCTCCGCTCTCCCCTCTCGCCGGGAGGCGATCGAGCAAGCCGATAGGGCGGCGGCAGCGATAAACAAGCCTCCTGCAATGATTGCCGTTTGAATGCGATTGTTCAACTTTCAAGTGGCGTCCGCCGCGGGCAGCGCTGCAGACAAGGCTCGCTTATTTGCACGTGATCGCCCGGATCTCACGAGACAGCACAACACAGAGACGGACGGCTCGGCAGTCGGCAGTCGCTCTCTGGCCTCGGCCGAGGAGGGTCAAGGGGTCACCGTTCAGTCTCGTGACCGATCTACCGACCGTTTATATAAAGGTGCGGGTTAGCGCAGTGTTTTCGACCGTGAATTGCTAGCCCGGCAGGCGGTGGGCCTACCAGCCACCTTCCGCGCGGTGGGGGGGGGGGCACTTTTTTGCCCCCCCGTATCTCCGAAACTACTGGACGGATCCGGAAAATTCAAACGGCGTTCGATAGCCCTGTCAAATTTGTTGATAGAAACCAAATTTCATTGACCTCGGGGTCACCGATGACGTCACAGGTCAGGTCAAAGATAAAATGTTTCACCGTTCACGGGGCTTCTAGGGAAAGCGCTATAACACCGAGTAAAACGCATTTTGTCGAAAATCAGCGATAAGGCGTCAGTTGCCTAGTACATATGTTTCTATTAGAGGTCACTGGTCATACCAGGTCAGGTCACAGGTCAGGTCACCAAAGGTCACCAAGGGTCACCACATGAGCCCAACTTTACTAAGGTTATGCGATGCATGTTTAATGGCCAGTTTTTCATTTCCAACTCAATGGTGTTGGTTATAAGATCATCAGGTACGGTTTGGGTCACTTTCTGGTGGAGGTCAGGTCAAGGTCAGGTCAAAAAAGGTCAAATTTCAAAGTTGATATTTATGCATAAAATGGGTATCTATTCGATGCAGCTCGTCACGGGGAGTCTAATGAGTCTAATGGTGGTCTTTGTTTTGCGCTACGAGGTCTAGAATCGCTAAAAATTGAGTTTGAAAATTTGACGTCATCAATTTTGAACAGTTTTTTCGCGATAACTTCGCCAAAAAAAGAGGTATCGATCTCAAATTTGGTATGTAGATAGAAGGCGGTGGGGGCTATCACATATATTCCGGTTTTTTCGAAATTCAAAAAACTTTTTTGATTTTTTGGCTATTATATTCAAAAAATCTATTTTTTGATTTTTGGGGGTCAAAATTCAAAAAATTCGAAAAACCGAAATTGCAGTTTTGTAGTCCTTTAAATTTTACACCTTTTATGTCTGAAACATTTTTCTGTATCTCAAAAGCTGTAGGCCTGACAGCTCTTCCCGCGAAACCTTTTTTTGGGTCGAAAATGGCAAAAATGACGTCACTTTGACGTCATTAGCGGCCAACCTATCATAGCCTTTGGAAAAATTTTTGGTCACCATGTGCGCTAGCTGCTCCCGGGAGGGTACTGAAAGTTTGGTGACGATCGGCGCAGCGGTTCTCGAGATATATCGAAAAAACTAAAGGGGGGGGGGCAAAAAATTGCCCCCCCACCGCCTGGAAGGCTAGGACGATTTAATTTGAACGAATTTAACTTACGCAATTTCATTTAACCATAACTGTTTATGAAGTCTGTCAGCGGTTGCTACTTCCGTATTTGCTGTTGACCCGTACTGGATTGAAGGTCACAATATCCTGCTGGAAAACTGGGACATGTGGCTCCCCTTTCCTGCTATCGTTAATCGGTGAGGAAACCGGGCCCAGCTGTTGTGGACCGCCGCTGGCGATCACAGGATCGTCCTTGACGGAAGAGGCGGCGCTCAAGTGGCTGTGTGATCTGAAGAGCTCTCCCGGGTGGACCGCCGTGGTGGTCTCTGGTCAGTGTGTCAGCGAGGCATCCTCAGTCAGTGAAGCTGCGTTCGTCGGGTCGCATAAAGTTGGCTCGGCGAGTTGTGCCTGAAAAGACAAGTGACAAGTGCTCCGAACCGCCGCACGTCTCGGGCTCTGTGATTTTGTGTTGCTATATCAAAACAGACAAGTCTGACCGAGCGTGAAGCCGTAGGCTATACTGGCGTGGTGGTCAGATTTCAACAGCCTGACGTGACCTGACGTGACCTGAGTGGTGTGTCGAGTATGTCTGCGACGTTTCCGCGCACTGGCGCCGGCCTGGGCTCGGCCGGTCTGCCTCTGATGATTCCGGAGGAGGAGGGGGAGGACGAGTGGCCGGGACAGCTGGACCACCGGCGCCGCTCCATCTCGCTGCCCGGCCTCGACCTGGTCGCCATCAGCCAGAGGGTCAGTGAGGGGTCAGTGGGGGTTCAGAGGGAGTCATACGGGGTCACCTGGCCGCCATCAGCTAGAGGGTCAGTGGGGGGGGGGGGTTCAGAGGGTGTCGGTGGGGGTCAGTGGGGGGTCAGTGGGGGTCAGTGGGGAGGGGGTCAGAGGGGGTCACCTGTTACCGACAGCCAGAGGGTCAGTTAGTGAGGGGTCAGTAGGGGGTCAGGGAGGTTAGAGGAGGTCACCTGGTCACCAACAGCCAGAGGGTCAGTGAGGGGTCAGTGGGGGGTTCAGAGGGTGTCAGTGGGGGTCACTGTGTGGGGGGTGTCAGTGGGGAGGGGGTCAGAGGGGTCAGAGGAAGTCACCTGTCACCGCCAGCCAGAGGGTCAGTGAGGGGTCAGAGGCGGTCACCTGGTCGCCATCACCCAGAGGGTCAAAGGAGGTCATTGGGGGTCAGTAGGGTCAGAGGGGTCAGAAGAGGTCACCTGCTCACCGTCAGTCGGACGGTCAGTGAGGGGTCAGATTGGAGTCAGTCAGCGGGTTAGTGGAGGTCAGTGTGGGTGTGGGGGGTCATTGGGGTCAGTATTGGATCAGTTAAGTGTCAGCAGGGTCAGAGGAGGTCAATGGAGGGTCAGTGGGATCAGTGCAAGGTCAGCGGGTCGGTCAGCGGATCGTGGTCAGCTTAAGGATCTAACGGTTAAAGGATTAGTTCCGTTGCCGGTCAGAGGGTCAATGGGAGTCAGTGGGGAGGCAGTAGGGGGTCAGTGGGGTCACCTGGGGTTAGTGGTGATCGAACGCAAGAGAGTCAGTACCTAGGGGTCAGCTTATTATATTTTTGATGAGCTCTAGTGACCTCAACACCTATTGACCTCATTCGAAGTACCTATGTGTTATTAAAGTGGTAGGCCTTTCAGCGGCGAACTATCAAACGCCGTTTACCTTTTTGTCCACTCCGATCATAGATACGTGTTTTTTAGATCTGAGGGGGACCGCGGAGAGGCCTACCTCCCGAAACCGAATCTTTCTGAGCCCTCCAGGAATAGGGATCAGAGAGCTTATTCATGCGGGGCGCACTAAGAACTGAAGTATCAACTCTTACAAGTGAACTGATTTTATTGCGACCCGTTAACCGTTTATATGGATTGTCTGCACTGCCTTTAGAGACCTACATAAAACAGGATAGCTCTGTCATTCACACTATCTTCACCGAGTGCTCCCTGATATGGCAACGTCCAATGCCGATAAGCATGCCGGCGCACCGTCTAAATCCGTGGGTAAATGTGTTGAGGACATATGGGCATTTTATCAGACGAGTTGCGGACGGAATGTTGTATATGTGTTTCATTGTCTGTTTGTCCTGGCTGTCAAGAATTTCTCGAACATAGGAGATGTGATACAGCTACATCATGCATTGCAGGCATACTCATAACTGTACATATGTATGCATGTGAGTAGGTATACCTATATCCTGTTATACCTATGTTAGGCATGCCTAGTTATACCTATGGATAAGTTGCATAGGTAGCTACTCCTTTGGAGGAACCTTACACCACCAAAGTCCCATTACATAGGTATTCATTAGACTACGGAATCATTACGGCGGCGTACGGTTCAAAACGTGAAGTCATTATATTAAAAAACACCCATTTAAACCTCGCTCGTTATGCATTTGGAAAAATTCTAGTCTCGTTAACCCTAGCCGGCACAAGAGGGGGGGGGGGGTAAATGCACCTCCCCCCAAGGTTTTTCGCGAATAACTCGCGTAAATAGCGGCCGATCGCGACGAAACTTTCAGTACCCTCGCATTGATCAATTTTACACCTACCTTGAAAATTTCATGACCCTGACCCAAATGACCTTTGACCTGTGACCTCTTTTCCGAGACCATGTTTGGCCGGAATCGCGATTCGGCGTATGTCGGCCCGCATTAGCCGCGCGTTTGCAAGCTTTTCGTGGTTTCAAACGTTCAAACATGTGATTTAATGTTGCTCCCATGCATTAGGGTCGGTGTCAAGGTCACCTGAAGGTCAGGTCAGGTCATTGACCTTTGGTGACCTCGGTTCATTTTTTCGAGTTTTACATGTTTCAGTTTCTACGCTAGTTTTTGGAGCTGATTTCGAATTTAGCAACCATTTGGACATTTACGAAGTAGTTTTGGTGCCTTCGTAACATGTTACGAAGCTGTCAGAGGCGGTTGACACGTATTACGAATACCCGTCACGACCCCTACCGGTTGACCTGACCTGACCTGACCCGACCTGGTCTAAACGCTTAAAG
Source organism: Amphibalanus amphitrite (assembly GCF_019059575.1). NCBI lineage: Eukaryota > Metazoa > Arthropoda > Thecostraca > Balanomorpha > Balanidae > Amphibalanus > Amphibalanus amphitrite. The sequence goes on along the minus strand of NW_024882855.1, from coordinate 116,837 downwards.
ACACCATCTCTGATCAAAACTAACACAATACCTATTCGTGATCAGCACCCCGGAAAACTCCATAGCAGCCACACTTTACGACTTTCTAACAGGTCCCGATTTTCCCGATTTTCGGGTCATTGACCTGACCTGGAAGGTCACCCGATGACCTAGGATCTTAAAATTTGATAGCATCGGCTTCCTCTCGTGACGGGCAACACGCGCGCTTTTTCCGCGAAGCTCTAGTTCGATCAGGGGCCAAACGCGAGGGAGATCGTACCCCCCCCCCCCCTTGTGCCGTCGAAGGACGCAGAATGGCCTGCGCCGGCGAAGGTTAAGAGTGGGCTGTCATGCAAGCGAGTCTTCAAAACAAGGATGTGGACCTCGTCACTGTTATCCACTCATTGTAAATGCAAAGTATGTTTTAAATTAACCCGCGCCGGGCCGGGGGGGGGGGGGTGTTTGAACACACTCACACACCTTGCGGTTTTTGGCACACCTGTTCATGCATCTTTTCCACACATGTTGTGAAATTTTCAGACCCAGGGCTCTCAAGGTCAGGTCACCAGGTCAGGTCACTGGTCAAGTAACCTCACCTCAGAAAAGTTGCAATCCTCGTCATAGCTACACCGACTGAACGATCGCCTTGAAACTTTCCGCGATTGATAAGAGTAACAGTATGTACAAAATGTACCTATATCTCGAAATTTTAATATCGGTGACCTAAGGTCAGGTCAATTTTGCGACCTCTCCATTATAAGTCAATGGGAGAAAATTGAAATGCGCCTTTTTTGGACGAATGATGTTCAAAACCCTCACAAACATCGGTTCATAGGTAAACATGACACACTGAATCGGAAAAATGCACCTGTGCTCTGTGTGCCCCTGAGGCCATCTCAGGTCATGAACGGTCACCAGTTTTTTTACTATAACTTTTGATAAAGACGTTCTAGATCGATGAAAACCCGTCAGATGTATTTAGCTCGACGATACGGATCGACTGATGTGCAACATGACCCTTTCTGGTCAGGTCATGATGTTAGCGGAGCGCCGCCAGAGTCAACATAAAGTTCTTGAAAAAGGCACACTGTATTTTCACCGCTTGTGAGCACTCGGACACGAAAACCGCACGACCGTCACGCTCCGGCTCCGTCCCCGAATGCCCGCCCCCCCGCCGGCCGCCGCAGTCAGCGGTCAGCCGGTGCCCCGCGGCGGTAACCTCCGCAGGGGCGAGGTCAGGCTCCGGCGGAGGGCAGGGCGCCCGCAGGGGCGAGGTCAGGTCAGCCCCGACTCGACTCGGACACCGCAGCGACGCGGTGTAACATAAACGCACATACGGGTACACTGCCCCCCTCTACACCAAGTCGCGCGGACAAACAAAACAACCAACAAAACTGGCGCGCGTGTCATATCATCTTGCGGAACTCGCCAAACCACACAAATCGCAACGAGAAGCGCAACAAAAGAAACACTTTTCACCCGCCATCACAGTCAATGTACGGCATCATCAACAGAGCAACTTCACCCGTAGTAAAGAGAAACATTCAGACAAAGCTTCCATGTATGTATAACAACAGCAGCCGGGGCGGTCATCGGAACTAAGGGTTTTACGAACTTTACGAAGTTGGAGATGCCGAAGGACATGTTTCGTCGGAACCCCCATCGCCAAGTGCCGCCGCCCGCCGTCCACGGTCACGCACGCGCCTCGACCGTCGGAAGAATGGGCTACTGTGCAATGGCCCCCTGCTCGCTCCATCTTCGTTCATCTCAAAACGCACCCGCTGACTTCTTCGCGATGAGGCGGGATCTCGAAGGCAGCTGCGTCGCAGAGTGGCAGACTGCGTCCGATCGTGATGCTGAAGCATCGGCCGAGTAGCTGCACGAACAAGACGTTGTCCAGTCGGAGCCTCACCGACTCCAGTTGGAGTCAGAACTCCAGCACGAATTATCTGTGACGGATCCGGCTGGGAGCCCGACGCCACCGCTGGTCCTGCGGCAGTGATGACATCCTTCGAGGTACGGCGATGTAGCAGTTGCTTGAGGTAAGCCGGTGCATCATAGTAAGTACGGAGCTGTGAGTGATGAGCCCTCCGTTCAACACCATCATCCGTCTTCACGAGGTAAGTAACACCACTTTCAGCCACTTCAGATACAGTCAGTGGACCAATATAACGTGCTTCGAACTTGTTTTCGAGGCGATGTCCAGGTAGCTGGACCGTCTTTTTCACACGGTCTCCGATTCGGAATGGCTTAAACTTCGGATGGCCTGCCTTCCACACATCCTGCCCTTCATCAGAGGCGACACGCGACTCTGTGTCCGCATTTCTCGCATCAAGTAGGAGGGCCGCAGGTGACGTACCGATTTCTGCATGCTTGGTGTTGTTGTACGTTGTCATAGCCTTGGCGAGGTGCAGGTCCCAGTCACCAGCGGAGTCCGTCAGTAAGCGAAGTGACTGACCAATCGTCCTGTTGCAACGCTCCACTGCACCGTTACCCTCGGGATGGTAAGGCGTGCTGTACGCGTGCTGAATCTTCCAGTCGCTCAGGACGGATTCAAATTCCATGCCACGAAACTCCGGACCATTATCAGACAGCACCCGCTGAGGAACCTTCAGAAGAGCTGGCAGAACACGATGATGAAACGCACGTGCCACCGCTGCTGCTGATTTGGATCGCAAAGGCACTGCCACTGCCCACTTGGAACAGTGGTCCACCGCCACCAGACATCCCAGGTGACCTCTTCCTGAGCGAGGGAACATGACGACATCGACTGCCACCAACTCAAATGGCGACTGACACTCTATCTTCTTCACGGGAGGTGGGTGTAATTGAGGCGATGGTTTGTAAAGCTGACAGCGCTGGCAGGTCCGTACAATGTCTGAGATCACCAACTGAAGTCCAGGCGCGAAGAGCCGTTGACCAAAAAGATCGAGCAGCTTATCTCTTCCGATGTGTGCCATATCTTCATGCGCGTGAAACACCAACTCGACCAGCCATGACCGCGAGATAACCGGCAATGGACCATTGTCCGGGTGGTCGAAGACAAGTAAATCATCCCTCAGCTGCAAATGATCCATGTGCTTCTTGAAACATTTCAGGCTCTCAGGCAGACGACCAGGCGGGGTTGTCTGTTCGACATGCGTCTTCAACTCCTTCAGCTGGTCACTGGAGGCCTGATGCTCCCGAATAGACGATGTAGTAGGGACTCCCATGTCAACAGTGTAGCTGACAGCGGCAGCCCTCTGAGCGTCAGGATCGGCGAACATGCTTACTTCACTCCCACCCAGTCGAATTTGAAGACTCGCGAAATCTAGGCAGATGCCGACAGTCCGAATGAAGTCAGCACCGAGGAGTAGACAATGGCCGAAGGAATCGGCCTCGTCAACGAGGAGAACCATGGCCACTGGAGCATGTGACGGCATACCGACTTGTGCGTGGATGAGCCTCTCGCACCGTGCTTGCCCACACAGGCCTATGATGGGTATGCTAACTCTCTGGATGGCGATGCCAGGATCATGAGATGAAATGAGCCGCAATGCACTGGCACTTATCATGCCGATGGCCGCACCGGTATCCAGTAATCCACACAGCGGCACCCCATTGCAGAACGCTGTGATGGTACACTGAGTGTGCTGGTCATGGTCGCAGCTTGGCTTCAACTTCTTGCAGGACGAATTGGAGGACGTCGTGTCATCAACCTGAGATGCCGTGACTGGTGTCTCCTCCACACTCCTTGCAGAGACTCGACAACTCGCAACGCTCGCAGCGGTCAGTTGCGTTTTGTCGGTCTCCAGGTACGACTGAAGGAGATTGAAGTGAATGCCCCCAAGGCATTGTAGGTGCAGGATATCATTCGCTGAACGACAGTCATCAGTGAAGGTCATCGGGTTAGTTGGGCCAAAATGAACGACAATTTTTACTTTGTACATGGCTGCTGCCACGGTGAGCATATCCATCGCCAGAGGTTGTCCTGAAAACCGCATCAGCCTCAGAGACTGTCGAGATAACCGATCGAGCCGGAAGCCATACTTAGCGGGGCTCCGAAGGGCCTCATCTACCAGCCTCCGGCGAATGTCCCCACCGTCTGCAGGGAACCCATCTCTCTCAGTCATCCAGTGTCGAAGACAATCCACCAGAGAGTTTCCACCGCCTTCAGGACGGTACCGAAGACGAAGACCGTCTGGCAGTTCTTCGTTCTGGTAGGTCCCAGCGGCTGTTGCTGAGGACACTTGCATCCGTGACAGGAGATCTGCGGCGAAGTTTGATTGTCCAGGGACGTAGATAATTTCGTAGTTGTAATCAGCAAGTTCTTCCACGGTGCGGGCAAGACGATGGTTGACGAGCCGCATGTTGTGGAGGTACATCAGTGCCTGGTGGTCAGTGTAGATTTTAAAATGAACAGCACACAAGAATGAGTGGAATGTCTTGACTCCCCAGCGAAGAGCAGCAAGCTCACGACCAGTTACTGAGTAGTTCTTTTGCGCGCTGGTGAAGGTCATCGAGGCAAAAGCAATGAATCTGGGCTGTCCGTCCTGCTCTTGAGTTAAGCACGCTCCAGCACCGATAGCAGAGGCATCCACCCACAGACAGAGAGGACTTGCATCAGGTCTGTAATCGGGGAACGCGAGTGTTATATCAGCTTGCATGTCGGACTTCAGCTGTTCGAATGACTCAATCATCTCATCAGTCCAGGTCAGAACAGTCTTTGCAGGTAAGCCTGTCAGTGCAGACAGAGGTTTGGCGATTGTAGAGCAGTCCTTTACGAACTTCCGCTGGTAATTCACTATTCCCAAGAACTGTCGCAGCTGGTGAACCGTTCGCGGTTTATCCAGTCGCTGGATCTGGTCCACGTACTCCGGTGACTTCCGAAGACCCGATGAACTAATGATGTGTCCCAAGAACTTCACTTCTGGTTGAAACCAAGTACACTTGCGTCCGTTCAGCTTGATTCCCTGGGATCCGAGCGCCGTAAGAACGTCGTCGACCAGCTGCACATGCTTTTCAAACGTAGTCTCCTTCAGAAGAATATCATCTAGATATACGACAAGCTTCTCACGTGCAAATCCGTGAAGAATCGTCTGCATTTCCTTTTGAAATTGTGCTGGGGCATTCTTTAATCCAAAAGGAAGGCGTCGAAACCTCCAATGGGCCCTGGGTGTGCTGAATGCAGTGTAGTCACGTGACTCTTCCTCCAGAGGGAGGTGATAATATGCCTTGGAGATGTCCAGTGCACTGAACCACTGCACTCCGTGATGAGTCCCAAAAACAGTATCGTTGACCTCTGGCATGGGAAATCTGGTTGTTACAGTCTTCTGGTTTAGCCGGCGATAGTCAATGCACAGTCGCAATGTGCCATCCTTTTTTCGGATTGGGACGATGGGAGCATTCCAAGAAGATTCACATCGCTCAATGATGCCGAGACGCTCCAAGTCTAGACACTGACGCTCGACTTCGTCCGCAACTGGGGCAGACATCTTCCGTGGTCTGATGTAAATGGGCGTATCATCAGTCAACTCAATACGATGTGGTGTCATCAACGACTGGAGCGCATCCGCATCCGAGCGCATGAACACTGTTGAGTGACGTTCGAAGATCTCCTGTACCGCCGCTCGCTGATCTTCAGAGAGACCCGGTATGTCGGAGGCCGAGGGACAGGAACCATCGGGCTCGATCCCGTCTGTGGATGCTGTAGAAGAGTACACCGGCACGCTTCCCTCCACGTCCAGGGCGCTGTCCGCGGCGGAGTCCAGGTAACCGAGAATAGAACCCTTACGCACTGATTCTGAAGCCATTCCCCGGTTGGATACGAGGACACGCGGGTTGGTTGGATCAAAGATACCCGAGACGAACTCTAGGTCACTTGACGCGTCCACACGACCAGCAAAGACAAGAGGACGGGAATTGATCTCGCATGAGCTACACGCAGCAGGGAGGACGGCTGAACAACCTAGTACGGCTGTGTCTCGCTTCGTCACTCGGGTTTCTCGTACCGCCACACACGGTACATCAGTCATGAACAATACACAAGACTCCTTCTTTCCGAGTGGTAAGTATAGTGTCCATCGAGATCGATCCTTCCGAGACCCAGAAACAGCGTTTCTATTCATGTCCAGGCAGAGGCCGTGTTGCTGCATGGCATCTCTCCCGATGATAAGTTCGACAGGGCACTTGCTGCTGTCCAACACCAAACAATCCAATTGGAGTTCGATTCCGTGCATATTCACTGGAAGGCATACTCGGCCAAGGGCTGGCAGAGCACTGTTGCCAACAGCTCTTACCACTTCATCACTTGGGGTCATAAAATCCACATCCACAAACTTACTTCCAATGATTGTTCTGCCCGACCCACTGTCCAACACCGCCTCCACGTTTTCTGAATTCAGCTGAACGGAAACTCGCAAAATAGACGGAGATGAAATAGCAGAAGTGAAGACGGAAGCGTTCGTCGAGTCGGGTGCATCACCATCACAGTCATCTGTAGGATTGTGTTCGTCAACGGTAAGCAGGCTTGAGACAGGGTCAACTTCACTGGCGTTGCAGGTGTTTAGATGCGTTCTTTCTTGAGTCCCCTGAGCACACGATATCCCGGTCGATGGCGGGGCAGGTCGTGGTCCGGTGGATGACGGGGCAGGCGATGACCCGGCGGGCGAGACGGGTGGCGGCCCGGCGGGCGAGATAGGCGGCGGCCCGACGGGCGACGGGACAGGCGGCGACACGGCGGGTGGCGAGGCAGACGGCCACCCGGCGAGCGACGAAGCAGACGGTGGCCCGGCGGGCGACAGAGCAGACGGTGGCCCGGCATACGACGGGGCGGGCCGCAACCCGGCCGACGACGTGGCAGGCGGTGACCCGGCGGGTGAGACGGGCGGCGGCCCGACGGGCGACGGGACAGGCGGCGACACGGCGGGTGGCGAGGCAGACGGCCACCCGGCGAGCGACGAAGCAGACGGTGGCCCGGCGGGCGACAGAGCAGACGGTGGCCCGGCGTACGACGGGGCGGGCCGCAGTCCGGCCGACGACGGGGCAGGCGGTGACCCGGCGGGCGAGATAGGCGGCGGCCCGCCGGGCGACGGAACAGGCGGCGACACGGCGGGCGGCGAGGCAGACGGCCACCCGGCGAGCGACGAAGCAGACGGTGGCTCGGCGGGCGACAGAGCAGACGGTGGCTCGGCGGGCGACAGAGCAGGCGACGGCAGGGCAGGCCCGGCGGGCGACGAAGCAGACGTTAGCCCGACGGGATCCAATCGACGACGGGACAGGCGGTGCTCTTGTCGACGGCGGCGCCGACGGGATCCATTCGACGACTGGGCAGGCGGCGCTGGCAACGAGGCAGACGTTGACCCGGCCAACAAGGAAGACGATCGTCTAACAGGCGACAGAACAGACACGTCCGCTCCGTTGATGCTGCTTTCTTCACGAAAACGTTCGCCGTCAGGGCTGTATTCGGTCACAGCAGGCTGCCCTGGTTCGCCTGTGTGACCGACTAGTTTTCCGATTGCCTTGTGTGTCCCTGGCGATCTGATCGAACTGTACGGACGGGGGATGGTGATTGAGAACTGTCGCCACTTGCAGAACGAGTCTCCGATCGAGCACCAGCTCCAGGTCGCCTCCGGGCGCGTGAAGCGGACCCGCTCTGACGGAGCTGTGAACCTTCCGCACCTCCCTCCCGTCGGCCTGGATTCCGTGTAAATGAACGTGATTCGCAGTCTCGAACTAGATGATCTGAGCTTCCACAAGCAAAGCACAGACCAAGCTTCTGTCGACAGATGTCCTCAGCATGTCCACGACGGCCACAGAAACTGCAGAACGCCCGCGATCTGTCACTGCTTTTTCCTCTGGCCATGGATTGTTCAGACCTTGATTCGCGTTGAAGGCTTCTATGAACACTTTCATTCCGCTGCTTCTCACTTCGTCGCCGAGTGCCGGACTCATCATGCGTGTTCCTCTGAGAACGGCGAGCAGTTCGATCCACTGCCATCCCCGGTCTCTCAGGTGCTCTTCCTCGTGGCGGTTCTTCCATTGCGGCCAGTACCGTGGAGTCTAATCCCGCTACTGTGTGCTTCTTACACTGAAGAATCGTCAGGTAATGATCCCATAGCAGCGTCTTGCCGTGGATAGCCCTGTTATATCTGATGTCCAGTTTCAGCTGTTCCCGGATAACAGGTGGCAGGCTCTGGAAAAGTCGGTCTCGTAGAAGCTCAGACGATTGGACGTCCTCACCAGGAAAGGCGTCTTCGAAAAGAGAAGACAGTCGGAGGGCAAAGAGCGCAAGGTCCTCTCCTGGTCCTGGTTTCGCATTGTCGAAACGAATTCGAGTACTCTGCTGTGTGTGGTCAGTTTGGACAGCCACCCAACGTAGCATACGTTCCTTCAGTTTTGCATACGTGGTTTCGGTCCCTCCGCAAGCCGAGAACACTTCGGCCACTTCACCGACCAAGAGAGACTGCAGAAGCGGAAGAGCTTCGTCCAGAGTTCCGGAATACGTGCGTGAGCAGTGATCTTCAAATCGTTGGAAGTACTGGTTCAGACTTGTAGTACCACCCAGACCAAAAGTCGGAATGGTGAACGTCTGCTGAAGAAGGAATCCCCCAGACGATCCCTCACCAGGCCGACTCCCCGGAGGTCTTGACTGATCCCGCATGGGCTGCTCCGCATGGGTCGCTTCCGGGACATGAACAAGTTGCTCTTCAGTTCGGCTTGCCGCTGGTAACCGAGATGTATCCCGAGTGGGTGCGACTGACGTTCGCTCTGCCAGCAGTTCGCTCAGTTCGTTGATGCGCCCGAGTGCCTCCTGCAGTTGTAGCTCAAGTTGAGCAACACGCTCCTCCGGCTCAGCCATCTCGTTCTGACTCACCGTAGTAGCCGCAAGAGACGCGGTGAATCAATGTAGGAATCCAATCGACGATGGGCAGGCGATGTCCCAGTCGATGACCGGGCAGGCGGCAGACAGGCCGACGACGGTGCAGACGGGATCCGATCGACGGGGCAGGCGGTGCCCCGGCCGACGACGGTGCCGACGGGATCCAATCGACGATGGGCAGGCGATGTCCCAGCCGATGACCGGGCAGGCGGCACACAGGCCGACGACGGTGCAGACGGGATCCGATCGACGGGGCAGGCGGTGCCCCGGCCGACGACGGTGCCGACGGGATCCGATCGACGATGAGCAGACGACGTGTAGACGGGATCCGATCGACGGGGCAGGCGGTGCCCCAGCCGACGACGGTGCCGACGGGATCCAATCGACGGTGAGCAGGCAATGTGCAGACGGGATCCGATCGACGGGGCAGGCGGTGCCCCAGCCGACGACGGTGCCGACGGGATCCAATCGACGATGGGTAGGCGATGTCCCAGCCGATGACCGGGCAGGCGGCACACAGGCCGACGACGGTGCAGACGGGATCCGATCGACGGGGCAGGCGGTGCCCCGGTCGACGACGGTGCCGACGGGATCCGATCGACGATGAGCAGACGATGTGCAGACGGGATCCGATGGACGGGGCAGGCGGTGCCCCGGCCGACGACGGTGCCGACGGGATCCGATCGACGATGAGCAGGCGATGTGCAGACGGGATCCGATCGACGGGGCAGGCGGTGACCCGGCCGACGACGGTGCCGACGGGATCTGATCGACGATGAGCAGGCGATGTGAAGACGGGATCCGATCGACGGGGCAGGCGGTGCCCCGGCCGACGACGGTGCCGACGGGATCCGATCGACGATGAGCAGACGATGTGCAGACGGGATCCGATCGACGGGGCAGGCGGTGCCCCGGCCGACGACGGTGCAGACGGGATCCGATCGACGGGGCAGGCGGTGCCCCGGTCGACGACGGTGCCGACGGGATCCGATCGACGATGAGCAGACGATGTGCAGACGGGATCCGATGGACGGGGCAGGCGGTGCCCCGGCCGACGACGGTGCCGACGGGATCCGATCGACGATGAGCAGGCGATGTGCAGACGGGATCCGATCGACGGGGCAGGCGGTGCCCCGGCCGACGACGGTGCCGACGGGATCCGATCGACGATGAGCAGGCGATGTGAAGACGGGATCCGATCGACGGGGCAGGCGGTGCCCCGGCCGACGACGGTGCCGACGGGATCCGATCGACGATGAGCAGACGATGTGCAGACGGGATCCGATCGACGGGGCAGGCGGTGCCCCGGCCGACGACGGTGCCGACGGGATCCGATCGACGATGAGCAGGCGATGTGCAGACGGGATCCGATCGACGGGGCAGGCGGTGCCCCGGGATCCGATCGACGATGAGCTGGCGATGTGCAGACGGGATCCGATCGACGGGGCAGGCGGTGCCCCAGCCGACGACGGTGCCGACGGGATCCAATCGACGATGAGCAGGCAATGTGCAGACGGGATCCGATCGACGGGGCAGGCGGTGTCCCAGCCGACGACGGTGCCGACGGGATCCAATCGACGATGGGTAGGCGACGTCCCAGCCGATGACCGGCAGGCGGCACACAGGCCGACGACGGTGCAGACGGGATCCGATCGACGGGGCAGGCGGTGCCCCGGTCGACGACGGTGCCGACGGGATCCGATCGACGATGAGCAGACGATGTGCAGACTGGATCCGATGGACGGGGCAGGCGGTGCCCCGGCCGACGACGGTGCCGACGGGATCCGATCGACGATGAGCAGGCGATGTGCAGACGGGATCCGATCGACGGGGTAGGCGGTGTGCAGACGGGATCCGATGGACGGGGCAGGCGGTGCCCCGGCCGACGACGGTGCCGACGGGATCCGATCGACGATGAGCAGGCGATGTGCAGACGGGATCCGATGGACGGGGCAGGCGGTGCCCCGGCCGACGACGGTGCCGACGGGATCCGATCGACGATGAGCAGGCGATGTGCAGACGGGATCCGATCGACGGGGTAGGCGGTGCCGCGGCCGACGACGGTGCCGACGGGATCCGATCGACGATGAGCAGGCGATGTGCAGACGGGATCCGATCGACGGGGCAGGCGGTGCCGCGGCCGACGACCGGGCAGACGGGCAGACTGTGGATCGGCCGACAACAGGGCAGACGGGATCCAGCCGACGACGGGACGGACAGGATCCGGGTGATGACGAAGGCGACAGGACCCTGCCGACAACGGCGTAGACGGACTAAGCAATGTATATACCACAATGTCTGAATAGTGCCATGTTTGGATAGCTGGATTTGGTCCTAGCCCCGGCTGCGTGTTTATGGAAGTACGGGTAATAAATATGGCAAATTTCCCGAATGCGATTACCGTAACCAGCAAATACAATTGACCTATGAGAATGAGACACACCGGCTAACCTATAATTATCAGCAGCGTACGATCCACACTTTTCGAACACACTCACACAAACACAGGGCTGATCACGCCTAATTCCGTCGTTATTTGGGCCATACAAGTGTCACAGACCGCAAAATATGGTGAAATATTTCAACCATACAAATAAATCAGTTTGCACGCGGTCTAGATGCAGTGATGCACAAAAGTTCGCGCCCTGCAATCGGTACCAGGTACTCACCGGTGCGGCAGATTTGAGCACTCACGCCAAGTAGAGTCGCCAGATTCGGTCGGCACAAGTACTGCTGGTGCAGGTTCGGTCAGCGGGCGAGTCAGGTGCAGTCCGTGTAGAGACGGATACCGGCGGCAGGCACGGTCCACGTCGAGACAGGCACGGTCCGCGTCGAGACGGGCACCGGCGGCAGGCACGGTCCGCGTCGACACAGGCACCGGCGGTAGGCACGGTCGTGTAGAGACGGACTCCGGCGGCAGGCACGGTCCGTGTCGACACAGGCACCGGCGACAGGCACGGCTCACGTCGAGACAGGAACGCTCGAGAAAAGACGGGCACCGGCGGCAGGCACGGTCCGTGTCGAGACGGGCACCGGCGGCAGGCACGGTCCGCGTCGAGACGGGCACCGGCGGCAGGCACGGTCCGCGTCGAGACCGGCACCGGCGGCAGGCACGGTCCGCGTCGAGACAGGCACGGTCGTGTAGAGACGGGCACCGGCGGCAGGCACGGTCCGCGTCGAGACAGGCACCGGCACGGTCGTGTAGAGACGGACTCCGGCGGCAGGCACGGTCCGTGTCGACACAGGCACCGGCGACAGGCACGGCTCACGTCGAGACAGGAACGCTCGAGAAAAGACGGGCACCGGCGGCAGGCACGGTCCGTGTCGAGACTCCGGCGGCAGGCACGGTCCGCGTCGAGACAGGCACCAGCGGCACGGCAGGCACCGACTACAGGCACGGCTGGTGCAGCGCAGAGACAGCCATCACCGGCACCGTGCGGTGCTGATAGTCACTTTGAATTAGTCACTGATAATTGTTACTGAATCACTGGCGCTATCAAAATCGCATAGGACGAGCCCCCAATGTTAGCGGAGCGCCGCCAGAGTCAACATAAAGTTCTTGAAAAAGGCACACTGTATTTTCACCGCTTGTGAGCACTCGGACACGAAAACCGCACGACCGTCACGCTCCGGCTCCGTCCCCGAATGCCCGCCCCCCCGCCGGCCGCCGCAGTCAGCGGTCAGCCGGTGCCCCGCGGCGGTAACCTCCGCAGGGGCGAGGTCAGGCTCCGGCGGAGGGCAGGGCGCCCGCAGGGGCGAGGTCAGGTCAGCCCCGACTCGACTCGGACACCGCAGCGACGCGGTGTAACATAAACGCACATACGGGTACAATGACCTTGACCTGAGGTCAAATTTTCAAAATGACCTTTCAAGGTCAACAAATGGTTCATTCCACGCGTCTCGACGAGAGAAACACGATGCTGCCAAAAGTAATGTCGTGGCTCTCTAGAATCAAAAGTTATTGACGAAAAAAAAAACATTTTCGTGAAAACTGCTATTTTTACCGTTTTTGCCCTCCGGAGGCTAAGCCCTGAGGTCAAATTTGACCTGAGGTCAAATCTGAGAAGAATACTCAGAAAGGTTTGTAAAAGGGCTATCGAATGCGCTTTTCCGCGGCGCTGTAGCTCTATTGGTTCCCGAGTTAGCCGTTGGCAGTTTCCAAAATTGTTGAAATGGACTGCATTTGACCTTTGATGACCTTTGGCGACCTGACCTTTGACCTGACTGTAGTTACTACACTGACCAAAAAAATGACCGAAGTGTTTTCGTCCTTATTTTCTACGCTTTTTCGAATGCCTCTTACCGCGTGTCGCTACGTGGCCCAGGAACCGAGTTAGACGGGGGGGGGGGTGTTCACTGTTCAGACACCCCCCCCCCCCCGCCGACTTCCCCGGCCCGGCGCGGAAGTCGCGGAGCACCGGCCCGGCGCGGGTTAATTGATGAAAAAGCGGACGCATGTGGGCATTTATTTTGCTGTTGTTCCTAAGCGTAACCAATCTCGGAAAGTGGCCATGGGGATCGCCGATCCGTTTATTTTATTGTGAAGCTAAGGTCACCTAACGTGGGTCCGTGACCTCAGACCTGATGAACTGGTGTGAAATGACTCGGATTAAAAAGTTTCCCATGACAGGATAAGACAACTGATCATCTATGCCAAAAAAGTATTGGGAGGGACGTTTTCATGTCTCCTTTTTATCACGGTTTGAGCAATTTCTGAAAATGGTAATTTATATCAAATATCACCTCAATGGGTGAAGGATGAAGATCATCACCTGATCACATCACCATATGGATAGCCTCCAATACATAACCTCGAGCATGCGACGTATCTCACGTCGACCAACACATCCTTTAAGCGCCCTGATGGGGTCTGCCGAGCAACGCGGTCTGATGGGGGGGGGGGGGCATTTTGCCCCCCCCCCCCTAAGATCTCGAGAACCACGCAACATAGCGACAAGCGGTAAACGGCGTTGGATAGCCCCAACGGGGAACTACCTTGTGACACAATTTCATTGCCCTCGGTCAAACCGATGACGTCACAGGTCAGGTCAAAGGTCGAATTTTCACCATTTACAGGCATTTCAAGAAATGCGTTGTAAAATCGAGTAAAATGCATTTCATTGAAAATCATCGATGGGGAAATGTTCTTCAAACACATATTTTGCTATTTGAGGTCACTGATACCAAGTCAGGTCACAGAGGTCAGGTCACTGGGGGGGGTCACAATATGAAAGTGTCGTGTGATACATGTTTTATGGTCATTTTACATGACAAATGCGATTATGTGGGTCAGGCAGACTTTTGGGCCAGCTTAGGTCACGTTTTGGTCAAGGTCAGGTCAAGGTCAGGTCAAGGTCAGGTCAAATTAGGTCAAAATTCAAAGTTGATATTTTTGCATAAAATGGGTAGGGTAGCCTGGGGCAAGACGCCCCAGATAATTTATTTTGCTACATAACTTTTGTCCCATATCACCTGAAAGGCCAAATTTGTGCTCAATGCGTTCTTTGGACATTTTACTTTAAATTCCACCCCTCAAATTCATTCACTTATGATCGGACTCCCAGCTAGGAACTGATTTGTGAAGCAACTGCAAATAGGGCGTTTTGCCCCAAGCCCAGGGCAAAACGCCCCACGGCCTGGGGCAAGAAGCCCCATACTCTAGATTAAAGATTAAACATGCTAGTTGACTAAATCTCATATGAGAGGTCCGTTAGACCTTGGGAGGCACGGCACTGAAGTTAGCACCTTCCATCCTATCAGGTGTTCAGCTACGACACTATTGTATGAGCAGGTTTTTCACCAGCCTCACAAGGCCAAATAATAAATTATTACAATGCAAATGTTAACAAAATACTTCCTTTGCCATCCAGTTGCTGAGAAAAGTACATATAAATGCATAGAAACATACCGTTCGCCAGCTACCGAACATTAGGAAGTGGGTAGTCCGAACAACACATGAGGTAAAACGCCCCATGGGGCTTTTTGCCCCGCGACCTACTGGGGCGTTTTACCCCATCACGTAGTTCGGTCAGAGAACAACGCCTTGCACTCCAGGAAGACATAATCTAACACGAACCAACCCGGCATGATAAGCGTTAGACAATAGTTGTTCAAAATACATCAAAGTCGTTAACCTGATGTGGACGATAAAAGAACGCCATGATGCATAATCTGACAACAAAACATAAAAATCACTCCCAAAACACATTTTTGGCTATGTCTCCCTAAAGAGTCATCACAATTTTTTTCCAGTCTCCTCATATAATGATCGTATAGTGCACGTTTTATAGAAGAGAGGATGTTTCCCCAGAACCTTGCCAGTTCCGAGAAACATCGGTGAGGCGTTTTACCTCGGCGGGGCGACTTGCCCCGGTCTACCCTATCAACTCGATGCAGCTCGTCACGGGGAGTTCAATGGTGGTCTCCCAATTTCAATGGTTCAATGGTTCAATGGTGGTCAATGGTGGTCGTTTTGCGCTACGAGGTCTAGAATTGCCAAAAATTGAGTTAAAAATTTGACGTAATCAATTTTTAAGTTTTTTTTTTCGCTATAACTTGGCCAAAAAAAAGAGGTATCGATCTAAAATTTGGTATGTATATCGAAGAGCGCAGGGACTATCACATGTATTCCGTTTTTTCGAAATTCGAATTTTTTTGGAAATTTTTGAGTTTTTCTAAAAAAAAAATCATTTTTTTAATTTTTGGGGGTCAAAATCCCAAAATTTCGAAAATCCAAGATAGCAGTTTTGTAGCGCCGTCTTTTCTCTACACAACCACATAAAGAAGTTTAGAATTACTTGTTAACTGTAGAATTGGTGAGCGTTTCAAAATGTCATGTTTTTTGCTCATTTTTACTCGAACATGACCTCAGTTTGACCTCAATAACTCCTGACCCGAGGTGACCTGTGACTTGAAATTTTGTGTGAATGTGTCAAATTGATGCCCGCCCGGTAAGGTACCCAAAATTTGGCGGCGCTGCACGCCGCCGTTTTCTCGCTATTTAAGAAAAACCATAGAGGGGCCAAAATGGCCCCCCATCAGGGCGCGGGTTAAAATACATCTTATTCAACCATTAATTCACACGTGAGTGGCGTCTTTCGGCAGCGCCTCCTGCTGTCACTTAGATCCACAACCGCTACAAACTGGTAACCCTTCCCCAGTCCAGCTCCGCGGCCGCCCCTCCCCTCCCCTCGGTCTCCGTCCGTCGATAGTGCGCCGTCCTGGCGCGTCGGGCCAGTCCCCGTCGGCGCTCCCCGTGCACTGGCTCCTGGCGGCGCCTCTGCCACCGGCGGGCGGGCAGGTGCCACCGAGGCCGGCTCGGCAGCCGGTCTGGGCCGGGCACGGCCGCCGGCCACGGCCAGTGGCACCCACTCGCTGTGCCAGCGATGAGCGCGCCGGGGCCGACGGCCGCGCTCAGCGGACTGCCGCCGGCGCCGCCCGTTGCCGCCAGTGACCCGTCTGTGACCGCACAGGAGCCGGGAGAGAGCCGGCGAATGAGCAACTCGGACGGCGCGCTGCTGGAGGGCTCGCCGGACGACTCACCACCGCCGCCCTCCGACTCCGACTCGGGCTCACAGGCCGCCTCCAAACCCAGGTGAGACGGCGCGCGCAGGACAGGCTGTCTCGGCAGCTGTGGGCCGTAGAGTCAGGTGGGGAGGCGGGGCCACAGCCATAGACCGCTAGTCGCGCCGCGGTCCTGGCAGGTGTAACAGGTGTTTTCCAGTTCTGTGCTGCAGTGATTCACACGCGAAATGTGTGGTGCAGCTTAGTGTCTCAACGTGTAATGTGACTTCATAATCCATGATGGGACACAATCCTTCACCTTAGTAAGTTTTCAGCCTATTTTTCATGTCGCTTTATGCTTAGAACGTTCGGCTCACAGAGTTAAATTGTTAAGAGCGAATAGCCTGTCTAACAGAGGAGCTCAAACCCGCATGCCTACAATTTGCCGTTACTGCAGAATGTCGCTGCGCTGTATAATCTTGCATCTCCATTATAGACCAGTCATGCCACTTGCCCGTTCTCCATAACCATGAGCCATATGCATACTCTAGTCAGCTTCCAACGTCTATCAATCTATTTCAAACGCTAAAACTCGATAAAATGTCGACCTCAGGAATATACCCTCCTACCTGCAGCATCGAAGTAAAATCTGTCACGAGCCCTTCGACCGGTCGGTGACTTATTATTCCGACGACCTTCATTATGACACGCCTCGGTCCGATTATGTGGTAACAAACCACGTGCTCTGTGGGTCCCGAGCTGACGGTGCATACCCCTCCCCGGTGACCTAACCCTGCCCCGCCGACTCCGGCCTCTGTGACGTCACCTGTCATCGTTGGCGCGGCACGCGTGTCACGTGACATTTGCCTTAGTGCGGACGCCGGTGAAAACAGGGCGCCGGAGGGCATATTAGTCACGTGACATTTGGAACTTCTCCCCCTCCGTTTGGCCTTCTACATGCTAAACGTCACGTGTGAATTTCACGAACCTTGATCAAATCGCCCCAGGCGCCCTGTTTTCACCGTCGTCCCTTAGTGCCACGGCCGACTTCACGGTCTGAAGTGTGCCCGAGGGATCCCCAACGTTCTGCCTCATGACAAATCGTGTGGGGTTGATAGGAGGCCAGACGGGACATCCGATCCGTCGTCCGGTCAGATAAGCGTCTGACACAGCGCAGAGCTTTCCAATTCCAACATGACTGAGCTGTTGTGGTGCACTCATGTGTGTTTGTGGCACGTGAAAGTGTGACACCCGCTGAGTTCATATTCCCTCAAAGTTACATCTGTTGATGGGTTCTAATTCCCTCACATTCCCTCTTATCATGCACTTTATACATTTGAGACGGACTCGCCTTCGTGAGACGGTCGTGCTCCCTTCGATGAGCGCCTTGGCGTGTGCACAACATGGCCTTAGCTTTAGATAAAGGCGATCATTTCTGTGGTTTTTACGTCCCGCGTCTATCATGATAAACAGCTGTGTGGGGCCGGGACGGTCTCCGTCACATAGGTCAGAGTTTACCGCACATTACGCCGGCAGGGCTCGGTGAGAATTGGGTCATAGCTGACACGTGTCCGATTGACAGGAACGACGCCACACTCTGATATCTGAAGAGGTGTTGCGTTTGTTTGCTTGAGAAACAGAAACACGCTGTGTTGCATTGGTAGTGGCGTTGATAGCGTCTCGCTCAGTGTATGTCTGTTCAAAACATCATCGCTCGGCGCGGAGTTGCGCCCGTGCTGAGAAGGCAGAGTTACGCAATAAGACGAAGACAAACATCCCGAAACATGGAGTCGGACTGGTGATCGAACTGAATTAAAATAGGCGCACAATGTAAAACTTAAACGGAAATCGGGGAAAAGTTCGTAACACTCCGGCCCAAATGCAAAAAGCATGTATTGCTAAGTCCATCCCAAACCAAAAAGGGCGTGTACGGTTCAATCCAATAAAGTCTATAGTTCGGTACTTCAAGTCGATAAATCTAAATCTTCATCTATGCTCGCAGCAATTGTTCTCGTTCAATCTTCCATTGCATTGCTCTGTTATAGCTAGACAAACAACATTTTTAAGGTGTAAGGATCCTGGCGAGAAGGAAACAATTTTCATATACCTAATAAAATTAAGTAATGGATCAACACACTGCAGTTTCGGTATCGTAATGAAATAAGGCTGTCCTGTGACTGATGACCGATGAAAACGTTGGCGTGTGACCATTGACCATTGGTCTGCGAGTGCTCCTCACCTGACCTCCCGTGATCTGCTTTTGCAGCAGTCTACAAGGCTCGCTAGACGGCAAGGACAGCGACTACACCGACACCATCTGCTCCACCCGGAGCGACTTCTTCAAGCGCTACTATGCGCCCAACAGGTGAGACATAGGTACGGGAGCGACTTCTTCAAGCGCTACTATGCGCCCATTGCCCAACAAGTGAGACATATTAGAGTGACTTCTTCAAGCGCTACTATGCGCCCAACAGGTGAGACATAGGTACGGGAGCGACTTCTTCAAGCGCTACTATGCGCCCAACAAGTGAAACATATTAAAGCGACTTCTTCAAGCGCTACTATGCGCCCAACAAGTGAGACATATTAAAGTGACTTCTTCAAGCGCTACTATGCGCCCAACAGGTGAGGCGTACCGGAGAGACTTCTTCAAGCGTTTCTTTGCGCCCAACAGGTGAGACAAGCCAGAGTGGCTTCTTCAAGCGCTGCGCCCAACAGGTGAGGCGTCCGGTCCTCAATGAGCTGACGAGTGTGGCGGACATCAGCGTGGTAATAGCCAATCTGATGGCCGATGATGACGCTGTGGTTGAACCAGGCCCAGGCGAAAACCCTGTCCGTTTGCGGTGGAACTACCTATGAAAGCTGTAAGGAATACACCCAGAAGTTTTTTTTTTATAAAAAGAAAAATCATTATAAACTCTTATCTACAATCTATATGGGTAAATTCATGGGTTCCCGCTAAAAATACGATGGCGGTTTGGAAACCTCACGTTTTTTTTACAGTAACATCAGTTACTTTCCAGGTGGTGAATGGCTGATAGAGCGATGGGGTTTCCTCAATGACCAGTTTTCCTGCTCCATCGCCGCCTTGCGCGATTTTTGCCTGCTGGTGCCTGGAGCGGTTCGATCCAGTCATCGCCTTCATTGTTCTCAGTCCAGCCGGAGGCGGTCGGTGCTTAGGCGGTAGTCAGCTGACCTCGACTCAGTCAGCTGATCGCACCTACTACGAGCCCTCCGCGGCTCCGATGGCCCACGTGACCGGCTGGTGATGACGCCATCCGACACCACGTGACGTTGTTGGTGCGACGCTCGCTCGCGCCGTGCACAGAGGCGCGTCTAGTTCACAGCGGCTCGGGAGGTTACCGTCCTGGATCGACAGTTTGACGTAAATTTGGTTATGTTAAGGCTAGCATGTAGTGAGGCCTGTGGAATAATAGGTATGGTAGAGAATCGAGCGTATCTGAAGAATGAAGAAAATGCGAAATAATGAATTTTGTATGTCAACTGTCATTTCAGTAAGGTGGACGCAAGCAGTTGGGGCATTCCACGATAGATCGTACCAGGCCCGTCACCCTCATCTCTCAGATTTTAATGAAAATCGGTCCTAGGGGGTAATCATAGGCCCCAAAGACGCCTGGCAAAATATCAGACTTCTCAGATCAAAACTTTTTGAGTTATATTGCATTACATTTTTTCACTTCGGTTTGTAACGGTGAGTTTGATGGCCTATAACTCAAGAACGGGTTAAGCAACCAACAAAAAGTAAACAACACTAAGCTTGCGATGAATCAAAAATTAATATTACTTTTTAAAAATTCCAAAGAAAAATTTTCATGGTTGAGCAAAAACCTTAATCTTTTTTCATTTGCCTCTAATGACTTTTGGGACCAAAATTTTTCACATTTTTATTTTTTCAAAATAAACTTCATGTCATTGCAAATCGACATACAAAAAATTAGAAAGGTGTTCTTTCTATAAGTTCCTCATTTTCCCGCAAACAAAATGGGTTTCGGAGGGGTTGATACGACCCCAGCACGCCGTTTCGCTTCTAATAGAGCTAAAGCCTCGCGGAAAAAAACGAGCGTGTGTGCCGTTATAAGTCGCAGCGATTGGTACCCGATTTTAAGGTCTCAGGTTAGCCGGTAGCGTCTGAGGTCAGGTCAAGTGACTGGAGTTACGGGTTCGGTTTTTAGTAAATAACTTCGCAAAAAAATGGCCGCAGAGCCGCGATTTTGGCATCATTGTGTTCGCCTAGCTCAGGCGCATCGAATGGTATACTTTTTGCTAGGGTGAGGTCAACTTAAGTAGTTGACCTCGGGTCAAGGTCAGGTCACAGCCCCTCAGGTCATGAAGCTGGGCAAAGGGTATCATATGGCATATCATTCGATTCGGAAGGTCTCCCCGAGTCCATTGGTGGCTTTTCCGACTCTCTAGCTCCATTTGATCGGGAGTTATTGACGAAAAACTCGTACGACCCCAGTGACGTCATAAATGACGTCACGCAAGGTTAACAATGCAAAAGTGAAGCATTGGACTTTGCAAGGAGTGCATGAAATCACGATACCATGTACGTGAGATAGTTTTAGATGATTTTCGGCGACAAAATAACAGTTTTTATATTTCCCCATTGATTTATAACAGTGATGTCACGTGACCGACCTGACCTCATGTAGGTAACCTTAAAAAATTCCCAGATATACAAGTTGTGAGACCTCTGGAGGACACCATGTATGCGTCCTGTAACTTTCATCTCGGACAGCTATGGTCATTGGCGTCCAAAACAATGTCAGAACCAAACTGCCTTTTTCACCCTCGCGCTGATAGGAAAGAGGGTTGGATGAACCCTCTTTTCACTTTTTTCAGATGACTCAGACTTCAATTGAAATTTCAGTAACCCGTGATGTCACTAGGCAGCTTTACCACGCCATTTGTAAGCTCCCCTCCCGAAATCACTATTCGAAACCGTTATCGTGACGTAAAATAAATACATTTATAGAAAGAACACCTTCCTAATTTTTTGCATACTTCTTAACAATGAGCCAAATATTTTTCTAAAGAAATAAAAATTCAAAAAAATTTGGTCCCAAAGTCCAAAAAATACAAATGAAAGAAAACTCGATATGTCACATATCAAAAATAGCGTATTTTTCGAAATTTCAAAAATACATATTAATCTCTGTTTCATTGCAAGTTCAATGTTATATAACATTTAGCATTTGAATAATCCGCCTTAAAGTTACAGCCCGCCAAACTTAGCGCTGCCAAGCAAGATCCAAAAAATGTTATACAACATAACTCAAAAAATACTTATCTGATAAGCCTGAAATTGTTACAGGTGGATTCAGAGCCCTTGATTACCTCTGAGACCAATTCTCGTCAAATTCCGAGAGATGAGGGTGTCAAATTGGAAAAAAGTGGTACGATCTATCGTGGAATGCCCCAGTTGGCCACGAGACATTTAGGCACCTTTATTTAGGCAGTTCCTAATTATTTCCCTTGTTCAGCATCATTCTCAATTCTGCGAAGATAGATAACTAGTGCACGTTGTCTACTTTCATCGTATCAGTGTACTGCGGGCTAGTCTGCATGCAGGCGTATGTAATGTGTATTGCGGTACAGTCTATGTCCAGGCGCGTGTATTGCGGAACAGTATCCACTGAAAACGCTCCGTTGTCTGTAGTGAGCCGCGAAGCGGAGATCCACACAGTTCACAACAATATTGACTTTAGATAAAAATAGAACATACAATGCAATGTGTGTATCGTGTTCACGCCTATCCCATCTGGAGGCCCACGTCAGCTTTTTACCATTTTTTTGTGTCGTTCCCCGTCCAACAATGCTCTGTCTCCCTCCCCCCTCTCTCTCTCTCTCTCTCCCTCTCTCTCTCTCTCTCTTCTATCGTCTTCTGTGCCTCCCGTCCGTCATCTCCGTTCTACTTTTCTTCACGGTTATTTCGGCTGTTCCCCGTCTCCCATCTGACGTCCTTTGTCTTCCCCACCTAGACAGCTTCTCCAGCTTATCTAACCCCTGCCGTTCACAGCAGTCCAGCCCGGGCTGACCCGGCGGTCGACTCCAACGGGTACACCCCTCTGCGGCCCACGGCGGGTCCCGCCGGGCAGAGCGGTCAGCCCGACGATCCACCTCCCTCCAAGCCGGACGAGGTATCCGCGGAACCCTCCGTGGAGGTGAAAAAGGTGAGCCGAAAGAGCGAGCGACCGGTCAAAATACATACAAGATAAACTGATGGATAAGACTCTCAGATGACAATTTGGCGCTTGTAATGACTGGCTATTTTTCCCACCGAGCAATGTGTTGCATTGAAGCGTTTCAAATCATTGACTGTCCTTTATGACCGCGCCGCCAGCCTCCTGCGAAGAAGAGCCGGCTCAAGGGCTGGGCCAGCCAGGTGCGCTTCTCGTGGGTGGCCATGGCGCTACTTTTCACTGTCATCATCGCGTCCATCGTCGTTATCGTCCTCCAGTACAACATTCACAAGTCAAAGGTGAAGGGGTGTGGGAAGGTCGGGATAGTCACAAAAATAGCGAAAATGGTCCATCATTTGTAGTTGCTTATAGAAGTGAACTTGTGAAATCAATGAACTGACCTACGGTAATCCAGGACAGCTTTGTCCTGCTAATTACTCCGCCTGAGAAGCGGAGACAAAATTACGTCTGCGCCGTGCTGTCATGCATGTGTATTGTATACATAACTCTTTACGATCATTATATCGCGGAACGTGTGATTTGCTGTTGTCCTTTGCCGTCGTTTGATTGCGTTTGTGCGGCGTGCAACCGCATTGACTCCCGCTGGATGTGATCCGGTCGCCTGACCTCGCCCCTTTCTGGTCCCGCAGTACGCCCTGCTGGGGCGTTTCAAGTTTAGCGAGCAGGAGCGCCGGCTGCGGCTGTTATCTCCGGAAGGCGAGGAGCAGGCTCGCATCTTCATCGCCAGCGAGGTGCCCAGCGACGACCTGCCGTACGACTGCGGCCTGCACCGGTCCACGCGCGTCTCACATACCTCAAAATACCTGGCCGAGTCGACCTCCCAGGGTCGCGGCGTGTGCCTCGAGTGGAAGAACCAGGCGCGGGTCACGCTGGAGCAGGTGAGCCCGGAGCGACTCAACTGCTCGGGGCCCGTCTGCCGCGGCATCCAGTGTTTCCGCGTGGACTGGCGATCGCTTAGCCCAACCGTGGACCTGATGGACTGTCTAAGTCTGAAGGAGCCCGCCGGACAGACGTGGTACGGCAGCGCCGAGTCCGCCGCAGCCGACAGCTGGCCGCTGGGGACCGCCGACCAGCCGCTGGCGCCGCTTGTCACCGGGGATACCAGTCAGCACGCCTTCGGCAACGTGGTGCAGCGCTCGTTCCTCTCCAGTAACGGTGTCGGCGTGTACACGTTCACCAACGAGTCCATGTTCGTGCGCGTGGACGTGACTGAAGGCCGGCTGTGCCTGGGTAACGTGCGCCGTCCCTTCCCGTACCGGTACCCGGCAGAGGATCATCTCACCATGCTGTACTCCATCTGCACGGCGCCAAACATCATGCAGATGCATCAGTTCGGCACACACGTGCTCAATCCGTACTCGCGCCGCATCGAGGAGACGCGTCGCAAGGTGTGGCCGAGCTTCGACCAGATCGTGTACCACTTCCCTGGTGGCGGCGGAGTCTACACCCAGGAGCAGGTGATTGCGTACGGCGCAGACATCTCCACACGGCGCTATGGGAGCGGCGTGCTGGTGCTGGACAGTCACTGGCAGGCGCACCAGGGGGACATCCAGTTCGACCGCAGACGCTTCAACAACGCCTGGAAGGCCAACGAGCTGCTGCAGCGGCAGGGTCTGGAGCTGGCCGTCACCATCAGTCCCGTGGTGGAGCTGAAGTCGGCCAACATCGAGTACGGCATCGACAACCAGCTGTGGGTGCGAGAGGCCGTGACAGGCGACCCGGCGCTGGTCAGCCTGGCCAACGCTAAGGGGGCCTGGATGGACCTCTCCAGCACCAAGACGCAGAACTGGCTGCGGACCAAGCTAAAGAGGCTGAAGGACGAGACCAAGATCAAGTGGGTGGTAATCGACCAGACGTCAGCCCAGCTGCTGCCGTTCTACTACAACCTCACGCAACGGGTACGTTAGTTACTGGGTGGCGGCTCGCTCAGAGGGAAACGGTTCCCAGAATTATCGATAGCTGAAATTATATTGGCAAAATAAGCATTTGCTTACCTATTTTCATCACGTTTCAAGTCTCCGTGCACCTAAGATTAATCCATTCGTTTTTATTTAGGTAGCCTTTTAATTTTTATTGAGCAAAACTATGCGATCGTTGTCATATTTTCATATGTAATAAGTCCCTGACCTCTGCATGTGACCGCCATCTGGTGGCCCCTCGGAACCGTGTGTGACCCGTTTCTGTGCCCGGACAGATGGCCAACCCGGACTACCTGTCAGAGCAGCTGCACACCGTGGTGCGCCAGGCGGGCCTGCTGGTGCTGAGCACCTCCAGCGCGGTGCGGCCGCTCCAGGAGCCCGTGTTCGCGCAGCTCTCGCCCCGCCCGTCCACATGGGCCGGCCTGCGCCAGGTGCTGCCCTCTGCGCTGGCGGCCGGTACCGGCGGCCTCCACCTGGTGGCGCCACCGGCGGTGGGCGGCTCCGGCGCCGCCGAGCCAGAGCTGTACGCCCGCTGGCTGCAGCTCGCCAGCTTCATGCCGCGGGTACACTTAGCGCAGCTGCCGCACCAGCTGAGTCCCGAGCTGGAACAGATGGCCAACACGCTGCTGTGGCGCCGCCGCCGCACCGTGCTGCCCGCCTACGAGGCGGCGCTGCGGGAGGCGCTGGCAGAGGGCTGGCCCATGGTGCGGCCGCTGTGGCACCAGTTCGGAGAGGACCCGACTGTGGCGCCGATCGCCGACCAGTTCCTGATTGGGGCGCGGCTCATGGTAGCCCCGGTCACCGAGCCGAACGTCACCAGCCGGCGCGTGTACCTGCCGCGCGGCCTGTGGCGTGAACTGAGCTCGGGTCGGCTCGACAGCGGAGGCCGGTGGCTGGAGCAGCCCGTCACCATCGATACAATCCCGCACTACGAGCTCTTTGAGCCAGACGACCAGTGAAGTGGGGTCGGCTCTCGGGCGCGCAGCACCTTGGATGAGTTTTACGGACAGCAGACGTCACTCGAACGGTTGCACGACAGACGTGCCAGTGATATGATCACGTCAAATTTCTGCAGACCGTAGGTGTAGAAATTCTGTCCGTGAGGAAGGGACGGAGAAAAGTAGGCTATGGCGACGAAATGGATCGATGGGACCACTTTTATGAATGCATATTATGTTGACCTAGGGAATTTGTGAGGGTCGACGGACCCGCTTCTCCGTCCCATTAGCAATCAGTTGTCTTCCTACAAACTACTCAAACCTCGTCGTGAAATAACATGTGCGCCTGCGCCCAGCAGTTTGCACATTGTTTGCGGAAGTGTGCCGTGCTCGCGGTTCCCGCGCGCAGGCACAAATGACGTGGGCGTTCTGGTATGCTGTGAGATAACGGATATGAGGGGAATGACTTTTTGTTGTTTTACAAGTGCGTGTATGTGCTGAGATGAAGCATTGTATGCTCCTGGCAGCAAGTGCTCGGTGAAGCTGGAGAATGTTAGAGGCCATTTACATGTTTAATTTAATTGCCGCGAGACGATCGTGATAATATGATAGCGTCAAGCGATCAGAAAGGTCTTCCTTGAGCACATATCATGCGAGACGTGCCATATCAAACGACTCTGGTTGAATATACGCATCGAATGATTTTAATTATCTAAGAATAGCCGACTAAACTCACATGACGGCAGTGAAGATAGATTCAGCGTGAAGTGTAAAACTGGATCGGAAGCCCATGTGTGTAGGTACTAGGTATTACTGCTCATCATTTTACGTTCCGCCGTTATGATTTGATAAGTGAAGTGCCAACATGTGCTCCATTTAATATGATGGATATTTTATTTGAATAAACTTGATCATTGTAAACGAACATTCGACGAGTTGCATCGATGTCGCTAGTACATAGGTGCATATTTGGTGTATAATCTCCGGGCATCCCATTATCTTTTGCGTCGACGTTTCGAGGTCCACCCGTAGTATTACGATATAATGTATTTAAGTACCCTTCTAAATTAATATGCAACATTTTACAGCCATGATTTAATTCAGTCATTCCTGCTCAGTGATCCTGAAATTTGGGTATAATGTCATTTTGGGGAGCAATGTCACGTAATTTTGGTGCAGGAATGCCACATAGGTACCCGTCCTTTTCCCGACAATGCAGTTTGCTCAGTGCTCAACGCAACATGCTTCAAAGGACAAACCGTAGAGGATAGAACGCTCAACACGCTATCAATACTAAGCGAGACGGACATATTGCCCAGAAAAATGTCGGGAACAATTGGAAAATACTTCGCCATATGCGGAATTCAATGAGGAAGTAAAACAACAAAAGTAAATAAATAATGAAAAACTAAGAACACTCGCTTTAAGGTATGGGTTCCAGCATAAAAGCGATCTATTCTGACAGTCGCGGTGAAAACTTTACCGGTATAAATTGACGTGACATAAGCATAGAGAAACGTTCGATAGGCAACGCGATAGCTAATCCGAAGAGGTATCGTGTGTCACGAGACCAGAGGCCCAGCACGCCGAGTCAATGTAGGTAGGTATACGGAGGCTTCCGGCTCCGTATACCTACCTACAGCCGCTGGGGCGACATGTCTAATCCCCGAGACCGAGACGATCGTAATTCGAGAGGTCTCGGATGGGCCTGGCGCCCACCAGCCGTCCCTGTCCCCACAGCTGGATGTAATTAACTGTCAATCCGAGGGCTGATAGCGACAATGACTTCAGTTACACCGCACAGTCTCGGCAATTTGCATTGAGTGTAATCCAATCAATCAAACCATCTGCCAGCTAAAATCCAGCTACGGACAGCGGTACGAGTGAACTACCGCCGCCACCGCGTACGCTATAAGCGGGTACTACGTAGATTCCAATGCGTCGCCGGCGCCGGGAGACCTCCCCGCCGGAGCCAGGGGTAATCTCGAGGGACGGGTCCGCCCCTGGGTCTGCGGTCACACAGAGGGGGGCACGGGATGGTGTTTGTCCCACCGCGGCCGGTGCGGATTGCCCCCGCGGCGGCGGGGACGCCGGCCCGCCGGCCGCCGCGCCGGCTCATCAGTCGGCAGCAGCGCGCGATTGTGGCGGGACGTCCCCCGCGTGCGTCTCTCGTCGCGTCTCCGGTCCGCCGAGTGGCGTCTGTTGTCGGCCGGTGGGACCCGTCACCTGCAGGATGGCCGAGGGAGGCCGCAGCCCGCCGCCGCGGCCACCCACTGCGCGCGGCTACCACCGTCTGGTCGAGGCGGAGGAGGAGTACCTAGCAGCAGTGGCAGCCGGATCACCGCGGCCCGAGTACTGGCTCGAGCAGGCGACCGCCTGGGAGGACGAGTGCCGCCGCAGTCCGGGCCTGGAGCAGCTGCTGCAGCCGCCCGACAGCCCGGTGTGCGCCGGTCGCCGGCGGCTCGGTCCGGCCGTACCGACCGTCAGCAGTCGGGTCACTGGTGACGCCGACAGTCAGAGGGCCAGTGACGCCGGGGAGAGACCGGCCGGAGAGCAGCCGCCCGACCAGCCGCGCTGGGTAAGTCCGACACAGAGCGAGACACGCTGAGAGTCTCTGAGAGTGCCTCAGTGAGACACGATGAGAGTCTCTGAGAGTCCCTCAGTGAGACACGCTGATAGCCTCTGAGAGTCCCTCAGTGAGACACGATGAGAGTCTCTGAGAGTCCCTCAGTGAGACACGCTGAGCCATTCAGTGAGGGCGGCACTCTCATCCAGTGGGTGCCTGGAGTGCTCGGTGAACTGACGTTTAATAATTCCTTTCATTTCTTCAAGAGTACCACGAGGAGTAATGAAAGGTCTGTCGCGAAAGCAAGGCTCCCATTGTGGATCTCCACTGCATTTAAGCTCGCCGAGTGTATTATAAAATAGGGAATTTGGGGAGATTGGCAAGTTTTAAGCCAACTACGACGAATTGAAGTCATGCCTCTGCTACGGGTGTTTGCGTTCCTCGCCGCGCCACGCCGCCCCGGTCATGTACCGAACATCGCAGACAGGCACGTGATCTGAATGACGTTCCTCTGTATATACGCTGGAAGCGTTTATTTAAAACCGCGACTGTACTATATAGACGCGGGATCATCATGTATTCAGGCTCAGATAACGAGATAGTGGCTGACCTGGTGCATTTCAAGGCATTCATTCAGCCATGTAATTTGTATAGGCACGGATACAAGTTTTTGGCAGCACCCGGAAAAGAACAAGGGCCTCCACATGTACATATATCTCTGAGAGATTAAAGTCCACACGGTTGCTGAATAAAGGAGCTGTAAGCTATCTTATGTAATCGCCGGACCTAATTTTTAATAAATCTGGCTGTGGAGGAACGAGCGGGTACATACATGCACGACCCCTGTCGCCATTTAGCATCTAATTCAGCTACGGAAAAAGATTGCGTGCGCCGTTACGTGACGCAGCGACCTGTACCTACCCAATTTTGATTAAGGCAATTTAAAGTAAAATTTAAAATTTAAATAACAACGGGTGACCTCTGAAGTCAGCTCGAACGCCCCGCGGTATAAAGGGTTTGGTTTTTGGTAAATAGCTTCGCCAAAAAAGGCCGCAAAACCGCGATTTTGGCACCATTGTGTTCTCCATACTCAGGCGCGTCAAATGAGATACTTTCTGTTTAGTCCAGGACAACTTAAGGTGTTGACCTAAGGCTATCGTCAGGTCAAAGCCACTCAGGTCAGGAAAGTTGTTGATGTCGGTCATATTGCATGGTATACCTACAATTCGGCAGGGCTTAAACGAGCTACTCGTATTTGGTAACGTTTCCTACCTGCACCAACCAATTACATCGGGAATTATTGAAAAACTCCAATAAACTCAAGTGCTCCAGATAGTCAAGATAATGACTCTTAAATGCATATAAAATCGTGTGTCGTAGATCATGAGCTGGTGTCAAAACAACAGCTTCCATGATTTCCCCAATGACTTGTAGTGGTGAGGTCAAGAGAGTCGAAACCGACCTGACCTCAGGTGACCCTTATGAAAATACGAGTCACGGAAAAGATGCGAACTTTAAAGCTTACTTCTTTTGTCAAATCCAACCTCCTTGCAAATGATTCCTTGACGCTTATGGCATTGCCGAAGCTATATTTTTGGATTTTGCAAGAGTTCACTTATGAGTTATGACACCTGACCATAGGTCAATGAAATGGCCTGAACTGAAAATACGGCTGGCGCCACAAGATCCATTAATTTAACCGTCAGGTATGCCAACCTTGAGCCTCACTGTATCTAAGCATTCCGGGCAATCGCAAATAAACTATCGGGGGGGGGGGGATAACCCTCACGGCAGGGGAGGGTTTAGACTCGGAGAAGCAACTACAAGGTGCGAGTTCAGCTGTAACAGTACATCATCTCCAATTATGTGCAGGTGTTCGTCGTACAGAAACTGGGATTGCCATAATCAACACTATTTACTGTCGCCGAAGCCCTAAACGTGAAGAAGCTTTCCTTCATTTTGACATTATTTGACCTGATATTGATTCGTCACTTGCTTTTTGAATACAAATAAAATCTACATTGAAGAGACTTAGATACGTCTCAGGGAGCCCTTTCCAGCGTTGACTCGCACGTCTCGCAATGCGAATTTGGTTTCCAAGGTAGATACGAGGGCGAGAGTGCATTTACGCCCTCGGCCTCTTCAGTTATTGTATCCAAGCTAGGGAACGAGGAAACTGGAAAATAACTCTAAGCGAAAGAAAGAAAAATATTTTCTTCGGCAACAAACTAAGCGTTATAAGCCTGTCAAACGTATCGATCACAAAAATTGATTGATGACATTTATACCGGTCATTTACCCGATATCGGCAAAACGTGTCGGTGAAACTGGCTGAGTCACGCGTCAGGCCTGTGAACCTCAGCTGAATCTGACAGACGGGGCGGGGGACGGGGAGGGGGCGGACTCTAGACGGGTGGGCGGCCACTCACAGCAGTCGCCGCGTGCGGAGAGGGTCGCACAAAGCCGGGAGGGTGGGCGGGGGACGGGGGGGGCGGCTGACGACAGAGAAGGGTCCAGGGGTAGACCCCGGCCGCCGCCGCCGGCCAGCCAGTCTGTCGCCGCTGACCAGACGCGGCTGGTGCTTCCATACAGTTGCCGGGACGGGGTCTCGGGTTCGTCCGGAAGTGCCGGCAAGATTGAACTGTGATATAGTATAGGGCCGCCAGATCGTTGGAAGATATGCGTTTCGCGGGCAAGGTTAGTGAAAACTTGTATGTACCTACCTAATGTTTTTACCTTAAGGATTAGCATTGCCTGTGAGAAAAAAAAAACAAAATGTCTAACTCTTCTAATTTGATAGTCCTCTTTAATTTGGTTTTTAATTTTACCTTTGCACTTCAAATGTTTTTTCTTCAATAGTTAAAAATACACTTATAGGTACCTAAATGTTTTTTTTTTCTAGTTCCGATGTATAGGATTGGATGGGATTCCCTATTCTTACTATATAGTATAGTTTCGAAGCGGACGACAAACGTAAATTATTATTTGGTCTATTTTTAGTATTTTCACGATAACTGTCAAAATTGCCTTTCGCCTTTGTGTTTTCAACAATTACTTGCTAAAAATATTGTAGGTACGCCTGGAAAAGCATGTGTGGTCTGAAAACGCCTGGAATGACTCGTCATGCCCGGACAAAGATCAGTTAGTGCGTAAGGAATTTATAAACACTGGTGCCACGTGGCATTGTCCATGCTTTTAATGATGTGGAATTAATTTACCACTCCAAAGTCCAAATATTTCACGCATAAAGACATCACGAGCTACCAAGCTAGACTGAGTCTTACAAATGTTCCACAAAACGGCATCTCGCACTATCTGGCAGTATGCAAACAAAAGGAGTTATAATTAGGGTAGTAGATACCAGCCATCTAGAACATGTCGTTAATCGATGGGTAACATCGAGCTCCCATCGGCCCCGTCACGTCTTACACGCCGGCCGGCCTAAACCGACTGAGCCAACTCTTATCTCATCGTCAAATGTTTGGAGCCCAGTAACCGGCCGACTGTCGACCGGATGTGCCTCCAGATGCGTACCTTCCACCCCCTGGTAGGGTGCCGCCGGCGCGAGTGTTTATCTTGGTTAGAGTTTTTAATGTAGCGTGCGCGGCGTTTGAAAACACTAGCGGGCGCCGGCTTATCGCAAGGCCTACACACTACCCGGCCTCGTCTGGTCGTCTGTGTGCGCTGGACGGCTGTTCACTTTGGTGTACACTGTGGTGTTGCCCAGTGATCTCCTTTGCGTTTTACTTATCCCGACAGAGCTAATGTGTGACGACTGATAACAGCCGTATCATGCAGGCTCAATCTCGTACCTATTTTGATTATGCGGCTAATTGCCGACAAATCATCTCTGTTGCCTATTCTGAATAATCGATTATCCTCATACCGCGAGTTTAAGTCGCGGTGCCAATCATTCGTGGACACACTTTAACCCTCGCCCTGGCAGGGGGGGTCGATGCGACCCCCCCCCCCTAAGGTTTTTCGAAGATAGCGTAAAAACGGCGGCGCGCAGCGCCGCCAAATTTGGCACAGCCTATGGGGCAACCTTTTTACATATGACCTGAAAATTTCAGGTCCGGGTGAACTTGGGTCAGGTCACCAGGTCAGAAAAACCGATACAAGGTCATGGTCAAATTTCAATTTTCTTTTTGCACCTGTCCAACTCACAGTTTTGCACTGATTTCCTTCAAACTTTCAGGATGTGATAAGTTCACCGAGTTGTATAACATATAGTTCGGGTTTTTTGAGGTCACTGACCTGAGGTCAGTTAGAGGTCATTACGTCGTAATGTTAAGCCTATGGGAAAATACTAAATTCGGAAAATACTGGAGATATCCGCTTCGTTCTATCACTTTTGTGCTTTCAAACCACAGTACTTAACAGCAGGTCACTTGGTGCTCTTTGTTTGGTGTACTTATCCATGGGTCAGGTCAAATGAGGTCAACTGAGGTCAAATGACGTTTTTGCCAAAAACTTGGCACATAATGACGCTAGAGCTTAAAAAATGGTATCATTGTGTTCCTGGTGATCAGCCGAATCGAATGATATGCGATATGATGCAATTTGGTTAACTTTAACTTAATTTATTAATTTAAGTTTGCTTGAAATTTAAGAAAAACTTTAAGTATACTTCAGCAAGCTAACAAGTATATCATTCGACGCGCCTTGACGTACTGAGTTCACTGGTGCTTTTCTTTTTGCTCTATCTTAATTAGATCAAAAGTTATAAGCGAAAAACTTTTGACCTGTTTTTAGCGAAATTTTTACATTTATACCCCCCAAAACCCCCCTAAATATTGACCTAGAGCAACCAAATTTGCACAGGGGCGAGCACTCCAGGGGGCCCACCTACCTACCAAATTTGGTGTTTCTAGGTGCCATAGGAGCCAATCGCGAGGGGGGGGGGGTCGCATCGACCCCCCCCCCCCCTGCCAGGACGTGTTATGAAAAATGCCCTGCCAGGGCGAGGGTTAAGGTTTTGAATTTCGCATCTGCAAATCCTGTTAAACCTGCATGACGCTAAAACCATGCCCCAAGGTCAATGCGACCGTGAAACTCTGCTGTTTGCAATGGGACAAGTTGTGACGGCTGCCGCCAGGTCAAACTGTCCATGTCCGACACAGCCCAAGGCTTTGTAGCGATCTCCGTGACACCACGCCACTCCTTCTCATGTTTCTCGTGTCGACTCATATGTCCTCTACTGCCCTTGCTCTGCAAGCTCTACCCCTGGTGCGCTCCGCCTTATTTACTCTTATTAATGATAAATACAAGTTTGTTTATGCTACAGCAGCCACCCAGCGACATTACGCCCGCGGGCACGGCCATAGCGAGCCGCCGCTGTCCCTCCCAAAGTCTTCACCCAACGACCCTGCGACTCGGCTCTATGGACATCCTATTATCCACTGTATAAATAAATATGACCCCCCCCCCCCCGGCCCCCCCCCCCCGCCCCCGAGTCTCGCCCCGTCACTACTCACCAGTCACTACACACTACAGCGGCCGTGACGTAATTACCGGCCCACACTAGTCTGACCCGATGTTGACCCCGTGACCTTTTCCATCCCCAGAAGGTGGACATTCAGGTGCGCGATCCGAGACTGGAGGACGTCGGCTGCTGCAACTTCTGTCTGGGCACCTGCCTGAACCCCTATCCCATCAACTTTGAGATCATCACAATGGTGAGTGCTCCCAAGATCCACGATAACTGGGGCTTTGTTTTTACTTAAATTACAATATGTTACGAATCGCTAAAGAGTTGTTTTCCAAAGTAACTGCTGTAAGCACCTAACGTTTGCCGTGCCCCTCTCTGCCTCTCATGCTCGTCATCGCGCAAAATAACCAGCCTAATATCCTCGCACCCGTGTGAGCGCTCAGGCCCGGACGTTTTAAAGGCACGCACATGTCCCTTTTGTTCCGAACGAACTTCGCCGTGTTTCCAGTCCGACTCTCCGATGCTCTGCGCCAACTATATGGTGGTGAGGCGCTGGGATGAAGACTTCATCAAGCTCTACAACAGTCTTCGCGACCAGTTTGCCTTCAAGTAAGTGTAAATAAATATACCTTATATGAAGCAAAAACATAAGGACATGCGACTGTTACCTTTTTGCCGCGCCTGGCAAAACAACTTCCGTTACAAGAACAACTCACTGAACTATTTGACTTCAAAGTTCAATGCGTTTGCGTACCTACATTTCGGCAAAATGTCTCCTTGTCTTGCTTACCCCATTGATCTTTGGTGTTAAGTCTTGCTGTAATTCATAACTCATTGCATCGACCACCGCTCACCATATGCTCTTCACCCCACCCCACCGCCTGACTGAGCTGAGTCTGACCTTCTCCCCTACCTAACTGAGCTGACCCCGTCCCCCGTCTGGACGCAGTGGGCCTCTGATCTCGGCTCTGAACACCCACCGACCGCGGCGGCTCACACAACTCTCCGAGGACGCGGTCACCCTCCAGTGCGGCCTCCACAAGAAGCTGCTCAAGTGGTGAGTGCCCTCCTATCGGGCCGGCCCGCTCGTCCTCTGCCGGTACATGGCCCCGTTCTCGGCCCGGCGTCGGTGTGTGAGTCAGCCCGTATCGCGCCGCTGTCCAAAGTAGCGTCACGCCGGAACGCTGAGAGCTGACTAATGACCCCGCACGGCCAGTGACGTCACGGAAACACCATGTGTTTAAATAGGGGCGATGTTCTCTTAACCTAAATAAATACTATGTAGACAAACAAATTTTTAGTCTGACTAATACAGTGGCCGTAAATTTGCGAGCTTACGTACCTATTATCATTTTTTCTCGCTTTGTATGGAATCCCAAGCCTTATTCAAAGCATTAGGTGCGATCTTCACTCAATACACCCTGGGCGCGATCGGCATTACGTCCCCGAGTTGCGTCCGACCGAGGAGCGTAAGATCAAACTATCAGTACCTATAGTCCACAGAAGCGCTAGGTGCTCCATATCCTGAATGACATAAGAGCAGCATGTAATCTAAATCGCAGCCATTTCTAAAAATAAACGTCCCAATTGCGACAACTTTAACCCGCGCCCCGCTGGGGGGGGGGGGCAGAATCTGCCCCCCCCCCTCCCGTTTTTCGCCAATAACTTCTAAACGCGTTAAGCCAGCGACGTCAAACTTTCAGTACCTTATCATACATCAATTTGACACGTTCCCTGAAAATTTGAGCGAAATCCGTCGGGACATTTTTGAGAAAATGACGTTTTAGTGACGTCATGTTCGCCATTTTCGCCTCAAAAACGGCAAAATTTCAAACGCCGCCAACATCTTCATTTTTAAAGGAATCAAGACGTAACAAAAAAGGTTATACGTGATTCTACTTTGTCTATCAAATGGCTATCTCGGTTTTTTGAAAATTTTGGATTTTGGCCAAAATTTTTCCAAAAAACTGACTTTTTTGGGAAAATATTTATAAAATCCAAAATTTTGAGTTTATCGAAAAAACCGGAATATATGTCAAAGAAGTGGTCTATGTGCACCTACATACCAATTTTTAGAAGAATCGGTTCAAAAATGTGGAAGTTATTCAAAATTTTATGACGTCACGACACACAAAAATTTTGAAAAATGATTTTTTTTGGAAGTTCTAGACCTCGTACAGAAACAAAAATAGCACCATTCGATTCGCCGTGAAAAACTGCATCGGATAGACACCTTTTTAGGCCTTAACAACCAACTTCAAAATTTGACCTCACTTGACCTGACCTTGACCTGACCTCGACCTGAAATTCATCCAGAGGTGGTCCATATCACTTATTGAGTGTGCCTATTGAATTCCATGAGTAAAATGACCCATAAAACATGTGTCGCACATGCCCTTTTCTATATTTTGTTTTTGGTGACCTGACCTAACCTGACCTGACCTTGACCTTGACCTTTGAATGACATTGTGTGCAACGAATATTGTCTTGGTAGTCTAAGAACAAGTTTTGGGCAATCAGTCTCAGTCCATTCTTCGGCAACTACGGTGCAAGGCCGATACTGTAGAAACTTGCATTTTGTACCCTTGACCTGACCTCTGACCTACTTAAGCAAAAAAATTTGGGCTCTTAAAGGTAGTGTGCCACCTTTGAAAGATTTCCCATTTTATTTTTCCTAGGATAAGAAGCTTCTGTTTTTACCTAATATCGCAAAAAAATCAAAAATGGGCCTGGAATAGTGCCTTTTTCGCCTAAAAGTTTTTTCGGTTTTTAGATATGTATAACAACTGTAGTGGGCTCACCTGCAAACAGGCGTCGGGCAACAATCGCGAATGCGGCGCACTTGTGACAATAAGCAAAGGTCATTATAGTGTTACGACCATACGACGTACGGGAATGAGTTATCAGCTGTCTAATCGTAGACAACACAATGTCGAGCCTTAAACTGTAAGCCCGTATTGGTATTGTTTCTTTTATTTGGCTGTCGAACATTATTTATGGTTTGAAATATGATTTTATGTAAAATAATTGATATGAAAAAGCCGTCTTATAAGTTATGACCCCATTTCACCACACGCAAGTGGCAGAAATGACAATGATCAGCTGACGCATTTTTCTTGGCCGAAGTCAGAGCGCGCGGCCCGACGCACCACGCGTATTTGGAAATTCCGACCTCGACGAGCATCAGAAGCCACCTAACAGGCGTGTTCGAAACCGCAGGAGATGATGATGAACGGGTTTGTCGAAACTTGATTGGATGAGCATATCGGTAATAGCGATTTCAGTGTGTGCATTTATTGTTCATAGTGGTGTGAAATGTGGTTGGGGTACGACCGACAACCCGTCGGGGCGAATTTCGCACTGGGGTACTCAAAATTTGAAGAATTTAAGACGTTTCCATGAGTTTTGAAGGTATGGATAAGTTCTAAAAATCCGGTTCTCCTTATCTGGGCCATTAACTCCATACGGTCCAAGAAAGCTGGCACACTACCTTTAAGATCCGCCTTGTTGAGAGCTTTCGATTGCCGTTTTCCTCGTCTTTCTACGACCATCGGTTCGGAAGTTAGACAGGGGGGGCAGAATCTGCCCCCCCCCCCCCCCCAGCAGGGCGCGTATGGCTGAATAGCCCAGCGGGGCGCGGGTTAAGTTACAAGCCAGATGCAGCAGAGATATTAGGCGATTTTCGGTCACGTAAACAGTAAACACACCTCTCAACTCCGAATTTTACCCACTACAAAATGCCTAGTTGGCTCACGAGACCAGGACGTGGAACTTTCGAAACAATCACCGCAAAGATCTAAGGAACCCACCTGTTAAATGAGTCTCATAAATTTTGAGCGCAAACGTTCAAATGTCGATTTAATCGTAGACACATTTCCGCCCACTAACCCCCGCTCCGCTCCCCCCGCTAATGTCGCGTGCCGTCCCTGCAGGATCATGAGCAACAACGCGTTCTACAGCAGCCACGACCTGCACGCGTTCATCGGCTGCAAGGCGGACACGTGTCCCTCGCAGCACACAGAGTCGGTGAAGAAGTTCCCGCAGTACCCGCGCGGCACGCGACGCCGCCGCTCTGGCCAGCACGAGGACTGAGAGTGCGCCCGCCGCGCCGGGGCCGTACCGGTGGGATAACTACGGTACGGAGATACCTGCCGTTTTGTTTCTGTCACGCGGATCTGAACTGAAGTGACGTGAGCAGTACGTTACAAAGATTGTTCACATATTGCCTCAGTCTCGTTCAGTGTTCTTTGAATCCTTGGCTGAATGCGTTTCGTTCACTTTTCACTTCACCTCAGTTGAAGCACGTCACAGAAAATTCATTTTAGAGTCATTCTTCTTCAGAGATGTATATTATTTGCCAATTTCCAAACATGATATTGAAGGCCTATTAACTCGCGCATTCCTAATCTACCCGTAATATTTCTAACACAGAGTCGGACCCATTTCAGGTTTGACGTTCGACATCAGAGCGAAGTGAGCTCCGCTGTCCAATGGACAGTGTAAGGACGACCGCAATGACCGGAGAGCAGCGACCGAGGCTGCAGGCTTGGTGGTCAGATGTGTCTAGTGGTCTGATGACAAGCGTGTCGAATCTGAGGACCGCGAAACCAAGCCAAGAACTGGCTGAATCCAGCGTCGCCAGAGGCGGTGTGACATCGCGATCTCTGTGACCAATCATCACGTAGCAAAGTGTGCCGATCAGAAGAGAAGAATCGCGGAATGTCGATGTCCAATGACCACAATCTTGGAAAGAGAGACAATTGCGGGTCACGCATCGACACAAGATTGTAGACTTCACTGTATCTCATGATTTTTGTATCTCACGATTTTGCCTGCCAAGCTCCGTGCTGTCGTTTATTTAAACGGTTTGTGTACGACGAATGTCCACGTGCTGAGTACAAATAGTTCACTGCCAGGGGTTGCGTATGTGCGTCGTATTCAGACGGATGTCTCGCCTCTTTGACTGGTGCGTCTTGGGCCAGATTACTGACACCAGAGAGGCATTAGGTGTGCCACCATCATGACGCTCATATCCGGTGTTTTACTGACAACCATTGTGTAATCATTGTGTAATTGTCTGGGGAGTCGTTTTAATACAGGATCATACATTCCTTCAACTCGCATGTCATAGGCTAGGGAATTGAGAGGATCCACCATCGGAAGTTAAAATGTTAGCAAGTTCCATCAGGCCATATTAGGGTTGTTCATGATCTCACTGGTTCTCAACATAGAAACAGGTAGGTTCTACTTGGATCTATGATACCAAAACAAAATTTGAACAGAATGAAAGAACTTGATATTGACATTTCAAATTGTTGAGATCAATGAATCACAGATACAGCATTCGTCGACACATTTTAAATATCTGTTTCGCAGAGTTCCTCAGCTGTTAGCCTTTCTTTTACGAAACGGCTCAGTCTTTTTATCTTGTTTTTAGGAAACGCTGTCAACAACTCTTGAGGCAGATGCAGTAAGGAGGATCAAAATTACGCCCACGCAATATTTTTAAACTTCCTCAGTTACCATCATCTGACCCAAATCGACTGAATCATGCCTAACGTTCCGAAAAAAACACCAATAATGTGACCAAGGCCATATACGTAATTTGACTATATAGGTCGCATCAACAGATATTTTGTCCTTCCCACAGGAAAATGGCAGCACCGTCGAGATCAACATGCGTGCGGACTGTTATATAATTTTTAACAAACCGCAAACAAATTAACACACCTTTCGCGGCAACCCTTTCGGATCTATTTAAATTTTTGTTATTATTTGACAATTCATTGTAATAAATTTCAGTCTGAAACTTGAAACGGTGATGTGAAAAAATTTTCGTAGGGTTTTCAGTCCATTAAGCTTTCGAAATAGTTAAATTGGTAGTCATGAGGAAATTAACTATGGGTTGAAATGGGAGATGTACCAGATCTTCCACCAACAAGCCTGTCAAAGGCTATCAAGGAGGGAGGAGAAGTTTTCGGTAAGTAGTGTTCAGTGTTCACGGTACACTGAAATCCTTGAAATTACAATAATCCCCTTAGATGCAAATCCTTATCTCATCAAGCACACAACAATTAGGTAGAAGTAAGCGTACCTGTCGGGATTGTTTGAAACGATACTTGAAACGTTGAACCGTGAAAAAGGATAGCGAATACGTAACATTACCAAATGACTGAAATGACTTGACTGAGTTCACTACTCAAATGATCTTCGCGGGTCGGTTGAGTCAGTTGTCTGTAAAGGAACACCTCCTCATGTAACCGCAGCAGCCTGACACCGTCTCGCTCTCGTTTGTCTGGCAGCATCATGGCTGAACCACCAGACCCTCCTGTCGGTACCGCGCGAGTACCCTCCGCCACCAGACACCAGGGTGCCATGGAAGTAAGTCAATGCCGATTACCAAACAATAATCGCTTTCCCCGGCTGCCTTACCAGATAGTCAAAGCGAGAAAATGCAGGCTTACAGTCATGCTTAGCTTATCGTATCAAAGTTTATCGTATCTAATTGAAGCTTATCGTAACAAAGTGTTATCTATGAATTTTGTCCATCGTGAACAACATTTCAATTGGTCATTTTCAAATTTCACCATGTTTCAATTCTGACGTTTTCTTTTCATAAAGCAAATCACATATGGGAATGCCAGACAACAATGGACCATCTTTTGCTCGAATATACTACATCGCGAGGCCCAAAAAAGTCATTGGCATGGAAGTACACACGAGGTAAGCAATTCAACAACAAATGGTATGTAAAGAATTTCATCAACCAATCATCTCAAACATGCTTCAAAAGTAAATAGGTACCTAATTATATTTGGCTGGAAAAAAGCAATTTTGTAGGAGCGTGTCTTTAAACGCTCACTGCACTAAAGCTCTAAGTGTAGCGTTTGTTACTTCAGTATTTAAACATCGATATAAAATTCAAAAGTTCAGCATCACCGAGTCCAGAGTACAAGCAAAATTAACAGTGGCTGCTGCCAAGAATCGCCATTCGTTCAAAAGAAGGCAAACGCCCATCCCACACCTATGCGAATTATCTGACCCACCTACTTTTCGACCCACCCACTTTTCAGAACCAACGACGAGGTTCTGCACGTGCCAAAGGCGGCGCTCAAGTACAACATTACCGACCACGTGTTGATGATGTCCCATCCGAAGAAGGTCCACCCGCCGGATGGTAAGGAGTGCTGGGCTGGGGCCGCAGGGAGGGTGTGTCAGGGTGCAGGGCGCCGGCTGCCCCGCACCTTGATAGTGAACGCTGTGGTAGAAGTTTGGAGAGCGCGTGGTAGTAGATGTGCCTCTTTTTCGAGCTATTAAGATTGCCAGCATCGTTAGAAACTCAGGTTTCCTCATATCCGCCTAGCCTAGGTTCATGCACTGAATAGGAATGACCGATGACGTCCCTAATGTTGTTCGACATTATTCGATATAACATGAAAAACGCCTCAAGCGGAAACTAGCGCCTGAATCCTTCCTGAGCAGTCATGTCCATCCGTCCTGTACGCCGGACGTGTGTCCCGTCTGATATATTTGTCCCACGCACGACAGTGAACGAGCCATGGCATCTCAAGAACAAGGGCAAGAAGTACCACCTGCCCGAGCGGGTGGCCATCATCGCGCGGCCTCGCAAGGTGTATCCGAGCACCGACCGGCCAGCCAGCGAGATCGGCCACCCGCCACGCGCCGCCCTCTACGGCCACCCTCCGCGACGTGGCGACTCGGCGCCCGCCAAGAAGGCCGCGCCGCCGCCGCCCAAGCCAGCTCCACCTCCTCCACCGCCGCCTCCGGCAGCCGCGGAGCCGGCCGCGCCGTCAGCGTCCACCACCGGACCGACCACGACCACCTCGTCGACCGAGCCGACGGGCACCACGTCGACGACCGGCGGTCCGACGACCAGCGGCAGCTCGTCGGGCGTGACGTCCAGCTCGTCGGGCAGCAGCGGCGCCGGTGGCGGCTCAGAGTCGTCGCCGTCGGCCGACACGTGAGCCGCGCGCGCCGGCCCGCCGCAGAGCGGTGCTGACAGGAGCGGACAGCGCGGAGGGTGGCGAGAGGAGAGCGAACGCCGCACCGACGCTGCGCCAAGGACCGATAGGTAGTTACACCGACCACTAGGACGGACCGAGGAGTCCTGCAGACAGCCCCGAGGACGGTTCGAGTGGACGTGGCTTGACACATGATGACAACAGGAGGGAGTCACTGCGGAGGTTTCGCTTCGGGACCCGAGCGGTCGGTGTCACGGCCAGACGTCGGGCGTCTCGTTATTAGGCGCAAAGTCTGAACGCCGCTGGTCTGTGTCGAACAGTGGAGTGGCCCAGAGCTGCTAGGAAGCTGGAGCTGGAGACCTGTGGCTGCATGGCATCCGTACCGGCGGACTGTGGCACGACCAGAACTATCCTACTTTATAGCTTCGCGGTTAATGGGTACTAAAGTTAAATGCAGAGAAGAAGAATAATGTGTTAAAGCCACGGTTGCAGTGTTTGTTCATTTTTACCGAAGTTACCTACCGAGTGTTGCGCTTGAAAGAAATACAACGTATACCTACAGTATCTATATTACTATTTGAGGAGGGTGCGTCTGTCCGTTACCGAGGTCCCGACTTGGCGGTGCTTTGCGTGGACTACAGGCCAGACCGTTGCACCTAGCCCGGTGAAACTTGCACAACT
Source organism: Amphibalanus amphitrite (assembly GCF_019059575.1). Taxonomy (NCBI): domain Eukaryota; kingdom Metazoa; phylum Arthropoda; class Thecostraca; order Balanomorpha; family Balanidae; genus Amphibalanus; species Amphibalanus amphitrite. The sequence goes on along the minus strand of NW_024882855.1, from coordinate 74,754 downwards.
TATAGATCAAGGATGCGCGACGTGCCTTTGAGGGGTCTCAGCTCGATCGGATTGATAGGGAGCGCGTGGCGCGTGCTCAAAAAGTGCAAATTCGCGTCATAGACTTTACATGTATAAATCGGCGTGCGAAATCCGGCGAAAACGGCTAATTTTGGCCGACACGGGTCCAGTTCCCGTGCAATATCTTGGTGACCAGGGGTCCGACCGGCACGGGGAAAACAGCATCGTGTACAGAATTGAACGGGCTATTGAATGGTGTGCAATGCAGAGGATAGCACGCGCCACGTGCACCGGAGAGGGCATTTTTATTTGAAAAATTGCGGTTTTTGAGGGATTTTGGAATTAATTTTATTTTTAGGTGACCGTTAAATGGAGCGAGTTGAATCAACGCCTATTTGCAAGAGAAAGGTACCGCCTCTCATATAAAAATTGTGAAAAGCTGATTGATCCAAATCAAGGTGGTGCAAATCACAGGAGAAAATGGTGTTTGTCAATTTTGTGCCACTTTATTAATCACACGGGGTTTGCTGCATAACCTGATACCTTTGGCAATTGAATATGGTACCATTGGATAGAGCATTCAATTCTGTCCAATATTCACTCTTCATTTTCGCATGATTAACAACAGTATCCTTAAAAATGTAAATGTTCCAAACCATTACATTGTCATTTTTAGCGAAATTCATCGATGGCCCTCAAAAGACTTCACGCCAGTTTTCGAATCAATCTAAAGTAGAACGCATGATAATACGACACGGGCACCTCGATGCGATGTATCTTTTTGTTTTCTTACAAAATGCTTGGCCGTCAAAAAGCAATCGAACGAAATGGATATCTACCAACCAAATCGACACAGACCAACCAAATACCCACGGGTCAAAAAATCCCCCCTTCGCGTTGCGGAGCACGCGGGTAACCCTAGTGCAATCCTATTTGTACCAGGTAATTACCAGGAGAGGGAAGCGCTGCATGTACCTACCAAAGTTCTACATCTATTTTTGAATCATTGTTTTATTTATTTTCGATTTGTCATCTAAACTGATGTCTGATTGTCTTAGAAGGTGAAAATACCTCATTGGTATGAACGCAACAGATATTTTTGGTTTTGGTAGAAATGTATTTTGTTTTCCCATCCCATGTAACTAGTCCTCTTGTACCTAAAGCGTATAATGTAACCGTGTGCTTCAAATGAAAAACCATAATTTCATTATACTCTTAACATTCAGAAGGGAAACAATGATTGGCATTTGGTTATTTTCTTTTATTTACCAAAATACATGTAAAAGCCATATAACAAATAACGAGTACACTTTAAGACCATGAAACGACCAGACAACTACACTTAACCCGTGGATAAAAGAGCATTTTCTATCGACGGAATCATGCCTCATGTCACTAAAGATCTCTTTGCTAAAGCCTGTACCACACACTAATGAAACGCGTCATGCACCCACAGGGTTACAGTGAGGGAAATCCACGTGGAAATGCTTAGAGATAAAAGATGAATTGTGGGATGTTCAGTTGGGTATTCGTCCCTGGAACTCCATTCTGTCGTTTGTGGCGACGGTCACACGTCCTTTAGAGCTTCCGGCAGAGGGTTCTTGGGGTGCTTGCTCTCGAAATGTTGTTTGTACGTTTTCGGGTCAGGCATTTGAGACTGAAATATTCCGAAAAATGGCATCAGAATTTGCGATTTAACACCCACAACTTTCCACGATAGGAATGAAGAAAACAATTGTAAGAATATAAAAAGCCATGCAGTGAAACGAGAACATGCCATAAGGTGTCGTTTACAAGATAGCGTGTAGTTAGATCCTGTAATTCAACTCAACACATTAGTTGTTAGTCAAGCTTCGCCAACCGATAAGCGAACTAATTACCATAAAAGGGTAATCTACGGTGGACGACGAGGAACTACTAGGATAAAAACTATAATGTGGACATCAATAGCCTTACTGGACCAGTATTCTCATCCACAACAAGTTGAAAGTTTAAAGTCCATTTACTCAAGGAAAGAACGAATGCAAAAAAAAAACTCAGCCCTGGCCACTGAAAACACTAATTGCATCTTTACCAACAACTGATCAAAGTCTTCTGAATCTCGTGGATCTGCATATGCCTTTGCTCCATTACTTTGATCATCGGAAGGCGAAGTGCACATGCATCCATTACAAGCCAAGCATCCACATTCTAAACACATAGGCTCAAAATGTAGAGCTACATGCTGTCCGATTCTTGTGGCGAAGTCAGTTAAAAGAGAACGATAGTTTCAATTAACCATTACAAGACATTCTTTACGTCTGCCAGTTTACAGGATTTCCATTCCATATAGAAACTAAGCATTTGGCACCTATATCAAGTAGGTACTCTTTCACCATTCTATATTATTCTATTCCAATATACATGGTGTTTTCTTAGTTTATCCTGCGACGTGCGGGGAGGCGTTTTTACGTACCCCCCCCCCCCCCCGAAGGTTTTTTTTTCGCAAATATAAAATACGGCGGCGCGCAGTGCCCGCAGCGCCGCCGTTTTTTGACACACCTTTTCATATATCTTTTCTGCAAAGGCTGTAAAAATTCAACTATGGTCGTTCAAGATCAGGTTAGCAGGTGACCTTAAACCTTACCTCAGCAAAAGTTATAATGCTCGCCATACCTACAACAACTGAACGATCGCCTTGAAACTGTCCGCGATTGACAAAAGAAATAGGATATAACAAGGCTGTATATACAATATAGGGCAATAAAGGGCATATAATACTAACTATACATAAAATACACATCTGGGAATCTGGAAATCAGCGACCTAAGGTCAGGTTAATTTTGCGACCTATCCATTATAAGTCAATTGGAGAAAATTGAAATGGGCTTCAGGCCGAAGCCTGATGCATAACCACTTAACCTAAAAACATTTGACTTTCAATTGCCTGCAATCTATTCCTGGGAGTAACCAATTCCTTAACCCCGGTAGGCAAAATCAGTAGATAAGGTTAGGTTAGGTTAGGTTAGGTTAAGCAAGGTTAGATCAGACACGGTCATCAGAGACAACGGTCATCCAATTCGCCGGTGAAAATAAGCTCCCGATCTAATAGTGGATTGCAAAACTCGATAAAAGGCATGACAATTTCTTGCCGCCGATGGGATTCGAACCCACGATCTCAATCTTGTTAGAGAGATCAAGTCATTTGCACCTGTGATCTTGCCACTTTGCAAATCAAAGTTCTCATATCGATAGAAAACCCTGCATCGATACACGATAGTATATTTAGATCGACCTTACCAAATACTTAAACCTCGCCCGCAAATGGGGGGAGGGGTAGCCACCCCCAACCCCGCCCGCCACCCCAGTTAGTTTTTCTGCTCTTCGCTTAACACTTTTCAAGCTAGAAGCCTGATTTTTCGTATAGCTGCTCCTCTACTCTTTCTTAGCGTCCACCGAAAATTTCAAGTTGCTGTGGTTTTTGATTTGGAGATATGACCTTGTTCTTCAGGTCATGTCATGACTCAAATGACAAATACCCAATATCTTGCATTGGCTATGGGTCTTGTGAGCTTTTGACACCTTGATTTCGGCCTTTTATGCCAGTCTCACCTCCCCCGCCTATCATATAACATGTTGTTCGACGACATACAGATGTTGGGGCCAGGGTCAAGGTCAACCTAGGTCATCTAAAAACATTGCGTTTTAGGCAAGCTAAATTTACTTTTCGTGAAGTTTCTTTGACTGTAATTTTGGTAAAAGCTTCTCAGTTCTCAGTTCATGATCTCATCTAATAAGGGCACAGAATCAATTGGTGCACACATCAGCACAAACACAGACACATAAACACATTTCATTGACCTTGACCTAGCTTGACCTGAAATGACAACAGCCAGTAAAAACCTAGTCGGATAGTGTGACAGAGGTTCTACTAGCTGGCTTGGCAGCGTCATCAGTAAATGATGAGCAGCGCATGTGATATTCCAACAGTGACCCCAACCAAACAGCAACATTTTTTAGTTTGACCTGACCTGGAAGGTCAATGACTGACCCGATTAAGTAAAACTGGGTATCATTGGATTAATCTCTTCCCAGAGAATCTGTTGCTCTTTACTACAAGCTCTATCATTTCTCCAGCAGGAATGCAATGGTGCAGGGGGTGGCAACCCCCCCATGCCAGTCTGCAAAACGTGGCAGGGTTCGACGAGATCTCGTCGGGGCAGACACAGTGGGGCGGGGGCAGATATCGGGGCAGCTTTTGAGAAATCGGGGCAGAGTTCGGCAATTCCGGGGCAGACCGTTTGTAGTCGGGGCGGACCGGGGCGGGGTGCACGCTACCCAAGATACCTATAAGAAACAGGTAGATCCGATGTTTGAAAGTAAACAAAAAGTAAAGCCCCAGTCACAAATTTGACGCACCTGTGACATTTCCTGACACCCACGTGACTATTGTATTAACTTTTGTGTTATGCGATGTTTTGACCTTATTTAAAGTACTGAAAGCTCAAAATGTATGATTAATGTTGTTTAAAGCAGCATATGAATAATTATGTTTGTAAATTATCGATAAGCTGCTTATAGCAGGTCACGTGATTGCTACCAGATTATGTGCTCAGAAAGCATCTTTTCAACTTCGATTTTGAACAATTTTTACCTCCTTTGAGGCCAAATGATGGACGGTTTGAGGCACACGATGAAATGCTGAATCTATTGATGCCAAAATTTGTTCGTTTTTTGCATTTTTAGACTAGTATATCCTGGCTCAAACTTTGACCAGTTTGTGTGTAAACCCTATGGTGAAGGGAAAACTTCACGCCCAGCACACGCCCAGCAGACGTCTTTACAGTGCTGCCAAATCGTGTTTGGTGGGGGTCGCACGCTACCGGTGGAATATAATAAAGAAGCAGAGTATTGTTGAAACACGCGAGAAAAAGTGAGCTGCGCCACAAACGTCACTGAAGCGCAGAAATTGTCATTTGTAACTGCTACCATATTCGAGTTTTCCCTTCATCGGGGCTATGAATGTTTTACGCTTGGTTTTACGCGCCGTGTTTCGTATTAGCAACCAAGAAGGAAAGGCGCTACCCGGAGATACTCCTTTCTAGCCTCACCAAACCAAATCAAACCAAACCGAACCAGACCAAACCTGACCTAATCGAACACTCGTAAATGTGCTGTATAGCCCTCACGATGATTGCCGTCCGGCCAAATGATATCCACATTTCCACTTAGAAACGAACGCATGCTAAACCGGCTGCGAACCCGCGACCTGCAGATTAAGAGACGAGCTGCACACTTAAAACTAAGCCAACAACTAGCTGATCATCGCCAAGACGAGGTGTAATATCAGTTTTTCAATGATGGGGCATTGTCCGAGTAGTGCCTTTCTTTGGTTGCAAAAACGAAATGCGCCCCTCGCTGCCGATTGATTCGACGTTGCCATGGCAACATGAGGCAGTTTTGCACCCCAACTGCGTCATCATCACATTTTAACCGGAACACTACGCTAGCCGCTCTATATAATATAACCTTGACCAATGATCAGATCCTTTTAAAAAAATTGTCGAGTCTCATTACCGCGACCGCGACCGACTTAAATTTGCGCGGGTGATGTATTGATATGTAGTTTTTATGCTATATATAGTACATTTAGGGCCTAATCTAACCTGCCCCAATTAGATGCCCCATTTGGGGCAGAAATTCGACTGCCCGGGAGGCTGACTGCCCCATTTGGGGCAGGATTCCGGCTGCCCCAAACACCTCGTCGAGCTGGCTGCCACGTTTTGCAGACTGGCCCCCATGTCCGTTCTAGGATGGAAAAATGGCATGTGTGGGCTAGGGTTAAGCCACCAGTGACATAATCAAGGTCTGAGCATTGTGGGTAATCTCGCATAAATATTATATGCATTCAGACCCTAATAATGCATGAACCTTGTTTGTTTTGTTTACAGCAGAAAGCTGTTGGTCATGCATGCCCCACTGTTGCCATAATCCCTTCAAACAAGGTGTGGTTGATTAGGTAGGTAATGAGTCGACACTGTTTTGTCATTGTCAGTGAATGGAGTACATTGCAGAAAAAGTATTACATACCTTACAAACATCACAGTTAAAGGTGAGAGCTGCAGCTGCAGCTTTCTTCTGATCCTTCAGGTTATGACCCGCCTGTTTCTTAGCGGCAGCCGACTTCGCTTGAGCTTTTTGCTGTGATTGAATTTTCTGTTGTCCCCGAGCCATTTTGCTTCAATTCTGGAACACCAAATAACAATTAACAACAGTATGTAGCTTATCCTCCAGTGTATAGATTCAGAGATGTAAGATAGGTCAAGGTACAGCGTACATCGGAACTTTCACATCAACATGCACTAATGACAACTGACAAGTCAGGAAAACCAAAAAACAAAAGTTTGAGTTCGCACACTGAAATGGCTTCCTCAATCACATCTGCTGAAACTGATATAATAAAACAAAAATGATAATTGTTGGTAATACAGCTGACACACACCCTGCACATGACGTTGTGGACACAAAAATCAGAAAATACTGGAAAATACTCACAAAGTAGGTTGAGGTTCAGGTAGGCAACTCAAAGGCTTGCTCGTTGTTGGTTGTGGTATATATGGCCTTGTAGCCTTGGGGCCTTGGTTGTTGTAGAAGAGTCAGGGCGCGCAGCAGCTTGAAAGGCTCACGGTCAGAAAATACTAGAAAGGCTTGCTCAAAAGCTCAAGAGTAAACATCGATGCGTCACACATGTCACAGCAAAACAAAAAATGAAACGGAAGTGGATATGGTAGCAGTCCGGTCGTGATTTTTTGCGAAGGTCATCCGAAGAAACTTTTTTCCTAACAAATTTCGCCTTAAAATTCATTCAACTGTCATTCGAACAAATATTTTCAAATATTTATTTTTATCAGTATTCTCAAATAAGTTATTAAGCTTGAAAATATGGCCTCTAAATACCTTTTAAGTAAGTATTTAGAGAAAGACTTTACGTACTAAAATATGGTAGCATTATTTAATTAGAGGAACAAAACTACCAAAACATCGTGCTTCAACTTTTGGCCGTTGCCTTCAGCGCACAATAAGCCTTTATATGTGCATGTTGATATCGTAAATTTTTACCAATTTGTGTTAATTTATCACGTCATATTTCTCCTTTTTGTTTTTTCGATCCATGAATTTCTTTCTTTAATAGAATATCAGCATCAAATTGTCGCATTAGCTGTTCCGTCCGCCATTTCCACGGCAAAGTAGACGAATGTGACACACTGCGCATGGTCGTGTTATTTTTTTCAGCCGTTGTGAAGCCTCTTTTGCGGGCTTGCGAGTTGTAAAAAATGATAAGATTTAGAGTCAGCTGCATTTCATCTGTGGGCTGTTGATATTCCCTAAGGTATGCTGTACTTTTTTATTCCTTATTGGTAGTGCTGTGCGTCGTTGCCGTTCCAGGGTGATGCTAGGGCCCCATTTCTGTCCAAGGCCTCGTTCGCTGGTGTTTCAGTTGTGTTTCAGCCGGTCAGACGGTGCTTGTGCTAGGACAGAAGTAATTAATGCTTATACATCAGCATAGGTATTTGGTATAGTCATTTTTCATTATTTTCTGGTTGTGCCACAACTATTTCAATTTGCATTATTGCTAGACCTAATTGGTAAGTTAAAGGGACCTTTCTGGCTCCCACATTTAAAAAGTTATGAATTGGCTTAAAAGTGATGTATCCTGGTTCAGAAAGAGCAAAAATGAGTGTCCTTTAAATTTCACCAAAGTATATTGGCAATGTTTTTGAAATTTGAGGTGTTACATTTAATTTTGATTATTTTTTGGCATCCACTGTTCCTATAACATCATTTCAATTTTGAAGCAACAATATGGTGTCTTAAAAGTGTGACAGTTGTTGTGCGCAAGGCAGTACCTATATATCACATTAACATTGTCATTTACTAAGATTTAAGGTTAGGATTAAAGTGCAGTAGCTGCTTAGAATCCAAAAACTCCAGACTTTGCATGAAATTAAATATTTCATGTATGCTTAGTAGTTAAAACATAGGTATATGCTTGGTATTGCATGGATTTTCTAACATGTTGAGATGTTCCCTTATTTTAGGTTTTTAACTTTAAAAAAGGGCTTAGGATATTTATAGAAACACACTTTGTGTGATGTACATCCCTAGACCCTAATGCTTCATTGGTGCTGTTTTCTTTTTTTTTTTCACAGCATATCTGAGTGTCTGCAAGGTGCTCAATGATGAACAACCCAGAGTCATCTGAAAATAATATGCATAGCACACCTGAGAGTGGCGGGTAATTTTTGTTATTTTCTTAATAGGTTAACATGATTTGCCTTCCATGATATGTTTCTGGTCTAGCTTACATGTCATGTAGCATAACCTTGGTGTAATTTTGTTAAATATGTCATTATACTGTCTTTGGAGTCATTTATTCTAACTTTTCTTCCAAGCTATTTATGTGGTGATGTTGTCTATCTGCAGACTTGTAAGCGATTCAACTCTGATTGAATCGATTCTCATGAATCGCTTGAAAATGCCGACTCACTGTGATTGAGTCGGTTGAATCACCTCTTGTCACCATATGAATCCTGATTGAATCGGTCACACATGGCAACTGCAAGTGATTGAATCGGCAACTCATCGATTCAAGTTGATTGAATTAACAAAATGATTCAATCACCATGTGCTGGAAATTGAGGTTATGACCATATTTAGTACTATATTATGTAGAAATATATGTGGCATTTGCATCATAGTCACACACAATGCACTGCAAAATTTTTAGGTATTTTGTCAGTATTATAAATGCGCACAGCTATCATAATTGAAAAACATTAAAAAATTGTTTTAGGTTTTAATCAAACTGTAAACACAAAATATACATAAATGTCAATGCATAAAGATGAAAAAATGAATGTTAAGTTTCTTTCCAGTGCCTTAAAATCAGTATAGTAACCAAGTTAATAGTAGCAATAAGCAGGCGCACATTGCTCAACAGTTCAACACACATGTTTTAGATATCATGTTAATCTTTATATTTTCAATACCCTGTTTCATCAGGACATTTGTGAGTATATTGATGAATACACAATGCATGCTCACATTATAATTTGGTAACCTTAGTTACTGATTTGATTTTGGGCTAAGGGTCATAAATTGCTTGATCTAACCCATGGTCTTCTCACTCACTTTACATTTCCCAGCAGAATCAGCGTTTACCTATCAACGTAAATAATTGGAATACCTTGGCTTATGAGCATTGATGGATCTGTCACATATTGCCGTGGTGGCTCCCAATTACACAAAAGTAAAGATACAATGGCAAAAAGCAGATACATACCCTACTAAGTATTAAAAAACAACCACCTTCCCATCACCTCCACCATCACCCAAAAACTATTGTTTTCATAGCTCAACAAACAATCTTTATCCGTTTGGTGTTCTTCACCTTCTAGTTTTGAGGACCGCTAACAGTTTTGCATTCGATGCTAAATTCGGATTAGAGATTTGCCAGACTGCTCGCAATATTTGCCACATGCAAACCACGCAAAATATGTACGCTTTTATGTCGCAGCTGCGTCAATATACGCTGCAACTACCTAGTGCCGGGCTAAATACATATTGCCAAACCAATTTAGATTTTTACTGTTGGATATTTTTTTCTGTAATGAATTGGGCAGAATAAAAAACTGTTTTACACGCATGCATAAATATGCTTAATTGAATCTGAAAATATAAACTATGTATTTTATATAGTTAGTAATCCATGTTCTGCTGCTAAATTAAAGATGGCTGCCCACTTAGCGCATGCGTACTTCAGTACTAAAGGCCTTGCTACACTACGCGTGTTCTGCGTGCGTTTTTTGCGAGCTTGCATGTTTGCGTATATTATATAAAAGTTAATAAAACCTTTTATAGTAATTTAATAATTAAAAAAAATATAAAAATATAACAAAAACAAAACATAATATCGTTTCTTTCTAGAACCATATTATGCAAATCACGCAAACTCGCAAAAGCAAAAAACGCACGCAGAAAACGCGTAGTGTAGCCAGGCCTTTACAAATTGCAACTCAGCTTGAGCTCCGCCGCGTATGAAGTGTGTCGTGGGGCGGGCTTGGAATTGTTATTTTGTCATTGAAGATATGGATGGTTGAGGTAGTTTTATCATGAGAGCATTCAATTTATATTATGTAACTATTGAATAGCTTCGTATGTGTCGATATTCCGTATTCTTGATAGTAAAGAAAACTTGTAGCACGCCGAAAATGTCTAGTCCGTGTAATCTTTACCGGCTTTACCACTGCTTGATAAAGTATCAATCAATATTTTTTTGAATGGCTGATCACCAGCTATTTTAGTTTGGGTATCACAATTGATTTGCAAATTTTGGTCCTTTTCGATGATGCTGATAATATGTGGTAGTGTTCTGTGCAATTTTGCATGTTTCCTTTTGCAAGCGCCAAGCAGATAAATGAATTTTTATAAGTCTTCTGGTAGCTTCATTTGTAACAGAACTTGTGTTTTCTGCACTTCAATTGTCATCTTTCCACCGTATTTATATAAATATCTACAACTTTGTTGAGAGTTCAGTATAGATTTAGTACTTTTCTATGTTTTTGGGTATTCTCCTAGTGTATTTGGTTGGTATCTGTTTGGTATCAGTTTCCAAAAATGTCTTAAATTGATATCACATATGTATATATTTTATATAACATCTTGATTGAATCGCGTTGAGTTAAATCATGAGTTGAGTCATTCCCTGAATCACTGAAAATGGGATGAGTCGTGATTGAGTTGAATCACAAGGTCCATGAGTCGTGATTGAATCGCTTGGAAAATCAGACTGTTTGATTGAGTTATGATTGAATCGGTCATTTCATCAAGTGAGTCGTGATTGAATTGATTGAATTTTTTTGAATCGTTTACAAGTCTGTCTATCTGAAGTCTTTGCTGTACCTATTGGTTGTAATCTTTCAGTCAGTTAATTGTTCAGTCAATGAAATGCTAATATGCAGCACAGTCTTCCACTGTTTCTGATGCCCACAACATCTGCAAACTCATTTAGATAGAAATGATGCTGGATGCTCATGACCCACAGTGACAGTTTATGTCCCTAACGGCCGTCATTCTCCTGTCAGATTGGGCGGTGGCCCCGAGCAGACCGCCGCCGAGTGCCGTCCGCCGGCCTCCCCGCAGGTGGCGGCACGACCGGCGCCGCCGGTGCTCACCCGACATCCGATCGCCTCGCCGTCGCCGCCTCTGGTACGCCACACCAAACAGGTGCGCACCTACAGCCGGCCGGTGCCGAGCGCCGTCCAGCCGCGGCAGCCGGTGCCCAGTCGCGCGCAGCAGGTGCTGCAGGCGGCCGTGGGCCGCGGCGCGCCCCTCCAGCAGCGTCAGCCGCCCGCCGCCGCCGGTCGCCGGCCGCCGCTGCACCAGCAGCCGGCGCACCAGGAGCAGCCGCAGCAGTACGTCATGGCCGCGACGACGGCCGAGCAGCAGCCGACGCGCATGGTGGCCGTGCAGGTGGCCGGCGCGCCGCACCAGTATCGACTGGTCTCGCAGCCGGCGGCTGCGCCCCGCCTGGCGCACACACAGTACAGTCTGGTGGCGACGCCGCCGGCGCCGCAGCCGCAGCCGACCGACGCAGGGCTGCTCGTGGTGAACGCCGCGCCGGCCAGCGCCACCCTTGCTGTCCCGCAGCGCCAGGATGGAGTCTACATGGTGACGCCGGCCGTCCAAAGCCAACCAACGGTGGACGTGCCAGTCCAAAGGTGAGAGAGACTTTGTGTTGCTGGTGACGGGGTCGGTTGCAAATTGGATCCTCGTGGGTCAGCCTGCACGCTGATCACATTAGGTTGATGTGCTGAGCTTGCATGTTTCTGGGATCGAGACATCAGCTAACTAGCTATAGATCATGTGTCAGTGATGAATCAAGCATTTCCTGATTGTATTTTGGAAACTTGCCCTCTAATTTCGTGTTTAGTGCAGGGTCTTCTAACATACGCTCGATACGCTGTTGCCATTCAATTTATACGTTTCCTTCACAGACATTTAGTAAGTGGAGTGTGAATACAGACGCATCTACTCTCACTGCGCCTGCTGTCGCTGACCGTTCCTGCCGTGTTCCCCAGGACGATCGGCGGCGGCGGCGGGCCGGCGATGCGCGGCCGTCCCGCAGCCAGTGGCCCGCGCCCCGCCGGCCGCGGCCGGGCCGTCGGCCGAGCGGTGCTGACTTCCGTGGGCCGCGGCCTGGGCCCGCCGGCTCCGACCTGTCAGCGTCCCGGCGAGCCGCCGCCGCCGCCCCAGCCGGTGGCGGCGCCCGGCCAGCCCTTCGATATCTCCCAGATTCCCATCGAGTTTGAGGAGCCCGCGGTGACTGCGGCGCGCACACAGGCGGCGGCGGTGGCGGCTGCCCAAGGCACTGTGGTGCGCTCACAGTCTGTGGCGGCGGCTGGCCAGGGCGCTGCGGTGCGGACACAGGTGGTGACTGCCCAGGTCACTGTGGCAGGCACACAGGCGGCTGCAGCTGCCCAGGGCTCTGCGGCGCCCGCTGCTGTGACGGCCACTGGAACCACAGCCGCGGCACCGGCAGCGGTGGCCGGGACGGCGGCGGAGCCCCGGCCGACCACCCAGACACTGGTCGAGTATGTGTCTGCTGGCCAGTCAGGTCAGGCGACCCCTGCAGTGCGGAAAAAGACCATCACCATGGAGCAGTACAGGGAAATGCAAAGGAAGAAAAAGGTAAGCAGAACAAATTATCATGTAAAAGTAATATACTCATTGGTTGTTTATTCTTTGCGTTCTTTACTTTTATGGACGATCATTTTTCTTACGAAAGTTCGCATCCACGCAACAATATGCTATTAGTCTAGTACAATTTAATTTCTGGTCACTTGCTTCGATTGCTAGAAGCTTTTGACGCTACAACGCTGGTTTACAGCAGGACTGGCTGATGGCATCAAGTCCAAACCATGGTTTTGCCAGTCAAGCCCTCTTTCATGCCACACATATCTAATTGAGTGCGTTTCGCCCAGCGTACCAACATCCACCATTCACAGTACTCTCTTGTTTACTTCCCACTGCTAACAATTCACCTCTGTTCGCGCAGGAGCGCACCCAGTCACTCGACTCGTCTCTTCAGTACGTCTCAGGCGAGGGAGGCCAGCGGTTCCAGACGTACGGTCGCGCCACGGCGCCAATACTGAGTGGTCAACTGCAGGCCACCGCCGCCGGCAAACAGCTGGCGGCAGTCATCGACAGGTGCGTGACGGGGGCGGTGGCTGTGGTTGCTGGTGCTTGTGACGGAGATGCTGGTGACAGTGACGGCAGCAGCGACGATAAATTGGATTGGGGAGTGTAACATGTTGACGGTTTATGTGGCGCAGTTTTTTATTCTGATTCCTGGGCAGGGATGGGGTATAAATACGGTGCCGTCGACTGCCTGCTAACGCGTCTCGTTCCTTTTCTCCAGGACTTTGGTGCTGAAGGATCCATCCCGTTCGACCAGCGCTGGAGACAGCGGTAGCGCCGCCAAAAAGCCAGAGGTAGGTGTCGCCTCTTATATGTATGCGGTTGCTTGTATACCACGTGCAGCTGGCCGTTTTAGTTTCAATGTCAGTTCAGGCTGCGTTGTATTGAAAATTGTTGCTAACTTTCATCGACATATTTGTTATTTATGTCCTTCTGTGTTATTTCTGTTATTTGAGCCTAATTCTGTTGCGAGTATGGCTTTGTCTGGATCAATGAACTGTCGCAGACCACAGCTCCAGACGTCTGGTCAGATTATGAGTCATGACTGACTGGGTGTGACTGATTGTGATTGTGACTGATTGTGATTGTTTCTGGCTGTGATTATGACTGATTAGTGGGTGATGACTGGGTAACTACTTTTTGGCTGAGAGGCTTACTGTGACTGGTTGACTGTGACTGTTACTGGTTATGACTGGGACTGACTGCGACTGTGTCTGGCTCTGACTGTGACTGACTGTGACTGCCGCGCCCTCCGGCAGCCGTACTCGCCGCGGACGGTGCCCGGTAAGCGGGCTCTGTGCCCGTTCTGCGCCCAGTCGTCGCTCGACTTCCGGCGCTGCGACTACTGCCGGCGGCCGCTGTCAGCCGACTGTAAGGTGGTCGACTCGCCCTCGCCCGCCCCCTCGCCCTCCCCCTCTCCCTCGCCCTCGCCCTCGCCCTCGCCGGCGGCGGCGAGACCGGCCACCGAGCAACAGTCCATCATCGTGTCCCTGTCGCCGACCACGGTGAGAAAACCTCTATTTGGGAATGCGTGGAATAGAACACTGTCGAGACTTTAGAGTATACTTATGCGTGCTATATGAAAAGTATAGTTAATATAGTCGTTTGCATTTGGTGGTATTGACAATGACATGGCTCCTTGCGTTGAGTGATCGTTCTAAGTTCTTCGAAGCTTTTTCATGACACCGTTGTCATCGTAACGGGGTCTAGAGAGCTGTTGCTTTCATTCATTCAGTGATTAAAGTTGCTGTACCTAGTAATTCCGCTCTGGTATTGTGTTACGATGCCGTTCAGCGAAGACTTAGAAACATCGTCTGTCGATCATCATTGTCATCTCTCGCTCGTGATCAGTGCCCGTTCGGCTTCCACTGACGCCGCGTTTGTTCGCCAGTATTCGCGTGTGATCGCCCAGCCGCGGCCTGTGGTCAGAGTGGGAGCTGGCCGGCCGCCGCCGCCCCCTCCCCGTCAGCAGAGACGGGTGCGCCGGCGACTGACTGAGGAGCCAGGTGAGGCTAGGTGGAGGGAGAGGGGACAGGGAGAGAGTGGGTTGAAGAGTGGGAGAGAATGATGGAAAGGAGAGCGAGTTGGAGATGGGAGTGGAAGTGAATGGATGAGGAAAATACAGCGCAGGATGACGGAGAAAGGAGGAGTAAGGGATCAGTTTGGCGTACTCCTGGTCTCAAAAGTTCGCTCGAACAAGACAGACTATAAACGTTTTTAAAACATCAGCGTCTTTTTCACGTCTGCGGGTATGAGTAATGAATATGTTACCTGAATGATTGTGACGGAAGATACCGCACAAGCCTTATCGCCGTTCTCGCCATGACCGTTATATAACCTCTATAAACACGCGTCCCTCTCCCCCGCAGAGTGTCTAACCATCTCATCTGACGAGGAGAGCCCGACGCCGACCCGTCCGTCGCCGGCGGTGACGCCCCAGGCGGCCGACGGCAGCGGTGGCACGCGCTCGTCGACTGAGGAGGGCACGCCCGGCGCCGGCGGCGACAGCGCGCGGCTGAACGGCGAGGAGCCGACTGCCGGCGGTGTCATTGGTGCGTGTGAGTGGAAGAACGCCACTCACATGAACAGAGGAGGATGGGGGGGGGGGGGGTGCTTATCAATATAGGAGGGCTGATAAGCTCATGATTGACGTACAATGACTGTGATTGTTGACGTAAATGTGTCATGGAGCTGGAAAACGTGGAAACTTAGGTTAGGCTAGGCAATAGCCGTTTCCAAGCTTTTTGCAATGTCATATCCCTGACCGTTGATTTTTATATATTGATTCATGTTAAGCTTATTTTAAAACCATCTTTCAAAAAACATGGGCATCATTACCCTGTTAGCCTCTGTGACCAAACGATCCAATGTGTGCCGACATCTGTTGGCTGACTGTCTGTCCGCGGCCGGCAGGCGGCGGTAAGGCGGCGGCAGACGCGGCGGACGCGCCGATCGAGGAGTGCTGGCAGCGCGACCTGCTGGCGCTGACCGGCGACGGCTCGCTGCCCGGCGGCTACGTGCTGGAACGGCCGCGCGCCGTGCGGTTCGGCTCGTACCGGCCCGCCTGCGAGCAGCCGGTGCTTTTCAGCGAGCAGGGCGTCCAGCTGCGGCTGCCCACCGCCGGCCGGACCCCAACCACCGTGGGCCTCACGCTGCCGCCGGACCGGCTGACGCGCGTGCAGGCCCACTTCGGCTCGCAGATGATGGTGCTGTTTCTGTACCTGACGACCGAGTCTGGAGCGCCCATCCGTCGCATCCTGCAGATGTCCGACCCGGCAGACGTCTACTTTGATCCGGAGAGCACTCAGGAGGCACAGAAACGCGTCACGTTCATATTCGAGGTGAGAGTCTTTTGTTAGGTGCTTTATTTTAAAAAGGGGAACGTAGAGGACGGGTAGCTGGTCATGGGTGAGGCATGTCTCATGAGAGTCGGGGTAAGGCGCACGCTGGTTAGGCTCACTATTTAAGTTAGGTGCCATCTAGGCTGGCTGAGTCGTGTGTGGCTTGTTTATATTGCGGTAGCTGACACCTCAGTGACGCCTTACTGGACGTAATATTACATGCAGGCATTCTTGGGACACTCATGCTTCTCAATTCATATCGTTGGCAGTTATCAACCGCCGCTGACTGAGGCATGTTTGTATAATGCTGACTGCGTCTGTTGTCCCAGACTGATCAGCCCGACTCTGACTCTCTCAACAGGAGAACCTCTCGGAGGAGTCGCGCATCACCCTCCTGCAGGTGTTCAAAAGCTCTGTGGGCGAGAAGCGAGTCATCGAGATCAACATGGCCGAAGCCAACCGTATCCTGGTGATGTCGGCGCCACCGCTGCTCTCCACCAGCCTGCAGTCGCACCAGCAGCATATGGTCAAAACGTGAGACGGAGCACGAGGGCGGGTGGATAGTGGGAAAGATGCTGTAGCTGTATTTTGTCATAGTGGTCACGAGAGTTTGTGGAGCTAGAAAATCTGAACTTGGTGAAGTCGCGCTGTGATATGTTTTGGCCGATCGATGAATATATTCACGTTCTGTAGAGTTTTACCGACCGTACATCACCTTATTGACCCCCACTCTTACCCACACCGCTACCCCACCCATTTAACCTCTGCCTTTGCTGCGCCGCCGCAGCCTGCTGCAGTTCCCGCCTCCGCCCGCCTCTGGGGCCATCGCCGTCACCACGGACGACTACTGCTGCCTGGAGGAGGAGCAGTTCCTCAACGACGTCATTATCGACTTCTACCTCAAGTGAGTGGCCAGGACGTGGGGCTATTGATTTTGATGGAATAGCTGTGCTATATCATTGACCACTGCAATTGCTCGAGGGCAGCGGTAGACTGGGGCTGATGATGGGGAGGTGAAGGAGTTGATCTAGATGATCATTGAGCTGGTTATCGTTTAGAGTGACGTCTGTTGAAGAGAGGTTTTTGTTGAACGCCGCGCCATGCCCTTAAGTGCAGTTGCGGAAGTTCATAGTAGGTAGGTAGTATGTATGCCTCAGACCACGTTGGCTGTAGACACTCAAGCCGTATCGGCTAAATTTACGTTAGTTGTCAGATATTATTGTACTGTTAGCATTTCCATGTGCCAAAGTTCACAATAATGTGCGTTAAAACACCAAGACGTTACGACAGTACAAACCTTGTCCAGAAAGTGTTAACCGTTATGTCGCTTTGCGCCCACCCGTTTTGCTCGGGGGCAGTATATCCTCTCTGACGCCGCCCCGCCGCCTCCTCAGGTACCTGGTGTCGTCCCGTCTGGCCGAGTCGGACCGGCGGAGGACACACGTGTTTAGTTCGTTCTTCTACAAACGGCTCACCACTCGTCCGAGTAGCCGGCACGGCCGTCGCCCGGCTGAGGACAGCCTCAAGATGACCGCCGCAGAGAAGCGACACGCCCGGGTCAAAGGCTGGACCAAGAGCGTGGATATATTCGACATGGACTTCCTCATAGTACCCATCAACGAGCAGTGAGTGAACTGGAGCCGGCTGGGAGAGGGAGGGGGGAGGGGATGATACGCACGGTGGTGCCGGTGGTTCATTGGCATTGACAGGGAACTGATGTTAGTTTTCTTTTATGTTTTTTAGTGTTGAAAATGTTATAAATTACACTTACTAAACGTCTGCAAGGCAGAGGTTAAAGAGGGGACCAAATGTGCTACTCGATAGAGAGACGCCTAAAGGCATTATAAAGAAACTACAACCTGTTCTGAGAGGAAGCAGTGCGAGCATTTCGGGCATCCTCAAACTAGGTATTTTGACCATCGTGAAATAGCCGCACCCTGACTTCCTTATTTTTTGTTTCCGTTCACACTGCACACCACCATTCTTTCGCTGACACTTGAACGAATTGTTTGCACGCAGCTCCCACTGGTTCCTGGCCATCATCTGCTTCCCGGGTCTGGAGGGCTTCCAGAGACTCTGCGACAACGCGCCGTGCGAGCCTCCGGAGCCCCGTCGGTCCCGCGCCGCTGCCCCGCCGCCGCCACAGCCCCCGCCGCAGCCCGGTACGCTCCCTGCACGAAGGACGGGGAAAGGCTGGGGTTTGTTATACATGGGCCTGTCCGGTTGGGTGGCTCATCGTGCTGGTATGTGTGTTAGATTCTGGTTAGATTCTCGAAATCGGCTCGGTTCTCCCCCTAATTTGATCATATCGGGTGGTGTGGCGCTGTGCCCTGTTGTAGCCTTGTACCCGGCATATCTGATGTCATAATTTGGGTGTCACTCGTATGCAGAATCTGCAGCCATGTGAAGCACATGACCCACAAAATGTTTCCAACTCCGTTCCGGGAATCACTCCAGCACCACGGCCCAGCTATCTTCTGCTATCTCCGTGACTCAGCGCCCGCCACGTTTGCAGCGACGGCGCCGGTGGCTGCTGCGGTAACGGTACCGTCTCAGGTCGGCAACACGCGCATCGTGCCGGTGAAGGTGGAGCCACCCGAGGAGCAGCTGGACGACAGCGACCGTGACGAGGCGGAGGGAGACGACGAGGACCTGGATGCCGAGCCCGAGGAGGGTGATGAGCCGCGCGCCGCGCCCGCCGCCGAGGGGTCGGCAGTGACGCCGGCGGCGGGGGAGTCGGCAGGGGAGGGAACTCAGCAGCAGCAGCAGCCGTCGGCGGCGGCGTCTGACGCGGCGCCGGCAGCCCCCGCGAATGGGGAGGCTACCGCCGCCGGCTCTGCTGCGCCGGAGGAGCCCGCCGCTGCTGGAGATACCAAGGACGCCAAAGGAGACTCGGCCGGCAGCGCTGCCGAGGATGAGTTTGAATTGGAGACGCCGATACCGGCCGTCTGCACCAAGGACTGGCCGCCGACGGCCGTCAAACAGTGAGTGGGACGGGGCGATCGAGGTGCACCTTCGATATTTGTTTTATGGAACTCTACAGAAGGCTCAACAGCACAAATGTGATTAAACGTTTGACTTACAGGTGCTAGAATATTGCCATTTTCAAGTCTGCCTATCAAATTTTTCTTCGAAACAAATAAGTTAGCTTCAAGCAGCATTGTTATATAAAGAGAAGCTTTTATTATTTATCCCATATCTATGAATATGTCAAACTATAACGGACACGGTCGCCCTCCCGTTTCCGCGCAGGCCGTGTGTGCTCATATTCGACTCGCTGGCGGGTGCCAGCCGGTCCCGCGTGGTGGCCACCATCCGTGACTACCTGAGGGTCGAGTACAGCGTCAAAAAGGGCGGCCAGCGACCCTTCAGCAAGGACACCATCAAGGGCTGCTGCGTCAAGGTGCCGCAGCAGAACAACTTCAGCGACTGCGGCGTCTACGTGCTGCAGTATGTGGAGAGCTTCTTCCAGGTAAGCTATACTACTGCACCTGTGTCCATTGTCAGGACCGAAGACCCCCCATAATAGCATATTTTGTCAAGTTCGACCTACAAGTGCTACTTTCATGTCCATGTGTCCGTCAAATGCCGTTAGCTCCTGAATAACAGTAGGTTATTTTTCTTTCGAGTATTTAATGGATGAAAACGCAACAATAATGTTCCACGTTAATAATTCATTATCAATTGAATCCAAGTGGCTCGTCGATTACTCAGTGCATCTGCACGTTTCCCGTGGCTGACCGCCCGCCCTGGGCGTGTATTTTTATCCGGCAGAGCCCGATCCGGGACTTCCAAGTGCCGCTGATGCCTCTGCCGCGCTGGTTTCCGCCCGAGCGGCCCCTCCACAAGCGTGAGCAGCTGGCGCGGCTGATCGAGCGGCTGGCGCGCCGCCAGAACCCCGAGAACGCTGCCGGCCTGCCGCGGCTGCTCTTCAACTCGGCGATAGCGGCCGGAACAGCGACCGTAGAGCCGCCGCCGGCCGCCGGACGCGACGGGAAGCCGCCGCGGCCGGGCGCGCCGGCGGCCGGCCCGGTACCCCGGCAGCTAGTGGTGACTCGGAACACGGCCAGTGCTACTCGCCAGCAGGCGGCCAACCAGCCGGGCAGGCCGGCGGCCGGCGCACAGAGGCACGTTCAGTACGTGACGCTGAAACCCGAGAGCGGCTCGGCGGCGACTGGCAGGTCCGTGCAGCTGCTGTCTCTGCAGGCCAAGCCGGGCCGTGGCATTGCGGGCAGCACGCCCACCAAGCTGTCCATCCGGCCGCTGAAGCCGGTCTCCCCTGGTCAGCGGCCGCTGGTGCTGGCCTCTCGTCAGGTGTTACTGGGTCCGGCAAAACCCTCCCCGGCCCCGGTCAGGCCTACGGTGAAGTTCGTAACCCATCGACCGGTCACGACGCAGGCCAGACAAACCGGACTTCAGCCGACGAGTATCGTGACGTTGCCGGCAGTGGCGGGGCAGAAGTCGCCGGCCGGCTTGGTGAAGGTGTCTGTCCCGGCGGGGATTACCGTGAGGCCGGTGCCGCCGGACCCGGAGCCGGAGCCGGAGCCAGAGCCGGAGCCGGTGCCGGTGGTGACCGAGGCGGGACCCGTGCTCGTGGAGCCGCGTCAGGAGGTGGCGGCGACCCGCTCTGCAGAGGCGCCGCAGAGGCCGACAGAGGTGGAGACAGCGCCCTCGCCAGCTCCGAGCCAGACTCCCCCGCCGTCCCAGTCGTCAGACGAGACAGAGCCGGCGACAGCGGTGGCGGCGGCGGCGCCGGTGGTCACTGCCCGGCCCCCGCTGCGCCCGGCCGCCACCGCCGCCGGCCAGCCACCGCGCCCGGCTAGCGGTGCCGCGCGCACAGAACCCATGGCGCCCAGACCAAAGACTGTGCCCACCGCCGCTCGGACGACAGTGAACACATCCTCAGTGTCTTCAGTTTCCTCGCCCGCCGCCGGCCGGCCGGCTGTGAAAGCCTCCACCGCTGTGACCCCTGTAACCGCCCCTGTCGCCTCCCGGTCCAGTGTAAGACCCTCCCCCGCCGCCTCCCCTGTGGGCGCCCCTGCCGCCGCTCGGCCCGCCGTGAGCGCCTCCCCTACCGCCTCCGCGGGTTCTCCGATGGTGCAGTCCAGTGCGCTGGCCGCCGTGGCCGACTCCTACGCGTCGGACGATTCGGAGGACGAGGAGCCAGAGGTGCCGCTGGCGGCGGCTAACGGCTGTGAGAGTGGAGAGGACAGCCCGGCACGCCTGTCTCGCCGCGGCAAGCCGGTCCGCGACTACGCACTCATGGTGGGCTGTAAGCGGCGCCTGCCTGTGACGGCCGGCTCGCCCAAGCAGGCCAAAACACCGCGAAAGAGCTGAGACGCGCGTGGTCTCTGGGACAGCGATGGGAGAGAGCTGTTACAGCTACACAGAAGCCAGTCATGGGAGGCGGGCTCGGCGGGCTGTTTGTTTGTCCGCCGGTGCCCTGGGGAGTTGAGGTGACGCTGCGCGGCGGCACCGGTCGGATCTGAGCGCGGCCGCGGCGTCGCGGTAAGTATTTATGTCGCGGTCACTGGGCCGTTGCTTCACTCTGGGAACAAGCCACGCGCCGGGCGCCGCCCGCAAGGGAGCGCTCCTGGTGCCGGCCGGAGAAATGTTGTGATATGCAGTCTGTGCCGCATCGATTGCCTGTGCGCTGTACATTGTCTGTTGATTTGTACATAAGTGACCCTTCCGGCAGTTGGCGATTTTCACATGTTGTTGCCAGTTGACAATAAACTGGCTGTCTATCGTGGTCGGCTGTTCCTACTGTAATAAACCTGCGGCAGAGCATTCACAGAGCATACTCGGAGCCCGTACGGCAGTGCAAGGGGTGCTTGTGCGCAGTGCTGCCCGCGGAACTGTTATGCTCTCGAGTGCTCTCCGATCATAATAAATGCAAATATAGTGACAAAGTCGTTCCAAGTGAGTCAGTGCCCCAATTTGCATCATTCGGCATGGTCATTGGACTTAGCGATCACATAGGCATATCGGCAGCGTGACGAGGAACAGCCGCTACGTTCGCAACGCTATTTGATTGTACCACGATAAGTACGTGCAGAAGGAAGCGTGCTCAATTTGATATCCGGTCCACGGCCATGGGATGATGACCTGTGATGGCTGAAATGGGGGCGATGGCGTCGAGAGAGCCCTAGCGGTAGGAAATAAGAGATCCGAAGTCCGAACTGCTGGACATCATTCCGCGCCGTTTCACCTATAGGGGTCAACGAAGGTCGTGAGGCCAAAAGCTGGGCAGCAGATTGTGGTCCATCCAAAGGAGCTACAATAGGTCACTGAAAGTGAAAATGGCACCAAACGACTCGCCGTGACCTGAAGCTACTATGCTATGCTATCGACTGTTTAACTCTAAAGGTCATGAACTTAGCTTAGGTCACTTACGGGCCATGTCTAAGAAACGCCCGTAAGTACAGTGACTCTTGAATATACGAATAAGTCGCATCATTCGGCAGTCCATATGTGGTATGAGACCGCCACAACTTTCCTTGCAAACTGCTGGTGAATATGTGACCTCGTTTGACCTATACAACTGCAACGTGAAGCAGCCTTGCGTAAAGCGCTCAAGTTCGCAATTTGCATATTCATGAACTGTTGTGCATGTATTTTTCTACCTGACCCGTAAATAACCTAGGGACATGGCGTGACCTTTAGTGTTAAATCAACTGTGGGGAAGTACCTTAGATAATGGTGAGTCGTTTCATGCAATTTTCAGTGCTGTTAGCTCCGCCGGGTGGGCCACAATCTTGTGCAGAAGTGTGACCTTTGTTGACCTCTGTAGGCGAAACGGTTAGAAGTGACGCCGAACTGCTAGGCTACGCGTTACCTATCCCAAGAGCTCTGTTGTTTGCAAGTTTGAAATGGATCCGAGGTGTCCCGAATTCTGGCTGAATCCAGGCTGGAGCCCAGTGGCGTCGGTTTTTTCATTCCTCGCCGACCGAGGGGGCGGATGCCCCCCCCCCCCATAGGGGTCTTCCTCGCGATAGCTACAAACACACCCGCGATAGAAAGCTGAAACTTGGCATACCTAACCTTTGATTCAAGACGCATCTTGTGACACCAACCGCATTTTCAAGCCAGGTCAGGTCACTGACCTATGACGTCATAAGTGAACCTCTGCACGGTCTTCAGATGTCGCAACTTCGCAACGCCCTCAATGCCAGAGGAACTTATACAAGGAGATGAAACTTACGGGATGTAGTATCCTCTAAAGGTCTCACAACTTGTAGGTATATCTCATATTTTTCCTAAAAGTCACATGAGGTCAGGTTGGTCACGTGACCCCACCATTAGGTATATAAGTCAATGGGGAAAAATGAAAACTGCTCGCCGGGAACAATCTCAAACAATCTAAAGCACACGGAATCGTGATTTCTTGCTCTCCTTGCAAGGTCCGATGCTTCACTTTTGCATTGTTGACTTTGTGTGACGTCATTTATGACATCACTTGTGTCATAAGAGTTTTTTTTTGTCAATAACTCCCGATCAAATTAAGCTAGCGAGTCGGGGAAGCCACCAATGGACAGGGACTCAGAAAGACCTACCGAATCGAATGATGTGCGACATGACCTCCTTTAACCAGTTTCGTGACCTGAAGGGGGGGGGGGCGCTGACCCGACCTTGACCCGAGGTCATCATCTCAAGGTGACCTCACGCGAGCAAAAAAAATATATCATTCGACGTGCCTGAGCGAGGCAAACACGATGATGCCAAAATTGCGGCTCTGCGACCGTTTATTTTTTTATTTTTTAGAAGTGATTTATGGAAAACTTAACTCGAGCCTTGGGTCACTTGACCTGACCTCAGAGGTCACCGGTTGAACTGAAACATTACAATCGGGTA
Organism: Amphibalanus amphitrite; assembly: GCF_019059575.1. Lineage (NCBI taxonomy): Eukaryota > Metazoa > Arthropoda > Thecostraca > Balanomorpha > Balanidae > Amphibalanus > Amphibalanus amphitrite. Next base: position 50,821 of record NW_024882855.1, on the reverse strand, counting down.
CCAGTCGCTGCGTCTTGTAACGGCGCACGTGCTCGTTTTTTTTTCTGCGACGCTCTAGCTCCATCAGGGCGAAACGGCAAGGGGGTCGTACCCCCCCCCCCCTCGGCGGGGCGTAGGTATGTAGAAAACCGACAGGTCCGACGAGTGTTAACTTTTTGACCGACATTCCCTCACACCGGGGCTCGTGAGCCGCGAATTTCGTTCAAACAAACTATTATGACACGGGTTACGATGGATCCAACACTAGCCGGCTGCAATAGCCGTCCAGTGTCCACTGCATCCATCATGCTACGTCACCTCAGTCACCTCAGTGACACGTCACCTCAGTGAGGTGACGTGAGGTGACTCATTACAGACCAAATACCACTGACGCCTCCCTACCTGTCGCTCCCTACTGCCCTATGGGGTGTGCACGCACCACTGACCCGACCGCGGGATAACCCACGCGGAAGTGATATGTACATACAAGCCAAATACAAGCGTTGGATTGTTTCTCTCCCCCTCCTGGCCCCCTACGACATGGGACAGTGCAGCGCTGAAACGATCCGAACTGCTCGCGCACCCCTCCAATCGACACGATATGACGTCACCAGAGGACTCGGTGGAAGTCGATGACAGAGCCCGTGAGCAAGATAGAGGTTCATAGCTGTTCGGGATACCGACAGGTAAGGTTGAAAAACACTCGAGTTCGTAGCAAACTTCATACCAGGTTACCAACTCTGATGGTACCTGATTGAACGAGAAATTCGAAGCATTTCAAAAGTCAAAGGTCTGCTAAATTGTGGGTTGTTATGTTGATTCTGACTCCTTCGGTATTTTAAATGGGCTACCTCTTTTATAGGGTTGATAGCCTAATGGCATATAGGATAAAAATAAAGGAAAGACGTTGGTAGGTATCTATGCCTAAATCGACCAGAGACTGGCACACCGCAGTAGCCCAGCCGCAACATTTGAACGGGAGTCTCCATTCCCCCTGGGTACCTAAATATATGTACATTTTAAAAATGTTACCGCCGAGCATCATCGATGTGCTCCTGGAGCTGCCTTTCACCGGCCTTGTTGGGGGAGAGACGACCGTCAAGTCGTCAAGGAAATGTTAGCAAAGACAACTATGGCCGGGTTGGTCACGAGAGCAGACAGAACGGGTGCAGTCTTATTTTTGTTTTGCATAGACATCTGAGAAATAAACTGTCGGGTTAGGAATGAGTGCGCTGTTTCTTATAGCTGGACGTTGGACTCTCCATTAGCTAATTTCATTTTTTGACTTCCCATGCGACGCGAATGTATCACTAATTGCAGCTCATTTATAGGCAGCCATTATGCCCTCAAAATGGTTATTTAAAATGAAGCTGAACGTCGCCCGTATCCGATCTAAAGACTTAGGACGGTCTCGAGGCTAGGCGGTACAGTCTACCTCGCAGGCGCTAACCATTCCTGCCATCTGGCGAGCGGTAAGCTAACCAATAAGCGTTGCGGCGCAGCATAACACGCAGGTGATTTAGGCTGCGATCTTTTGCGACATCAGCAGCAAAGCTGTGTCGTGTCTTTTGTCTTGGGACCTCGTGCAACTGCTACTGTGTTCAGTTCATGTATTGTAATGAATGAATACCTAACTTTCGAAGAGTGGTGGGTGATGTGATTTAATCGTGAACAGTTTTTCACGATGGAATGCCTATAGCGCATGAATCATTATGAAGAAAGCTGTGAGTTGAGTTGTGACTTGACCCTTGACTTGTGACGAAAGTGATAATCGTCCATATTATATGAGGAGTAACTGGTACGCATTTATTTGCATCATTTTAGGCTTAACTTCCATTGAAGACCCTCTCTCCTGTCTGCGAGATGGTGCCGCTACTTCTGCCGCTGCTGGTGACCTCCCTGACGACTGCCGAGCCAGACTACTGTAACATCACCACCTGTCCGCATGTGGAGGACCACACCATGTGCGTGTTCGACACGGACGGCCCGGCACCCATGTGCGACACGGTCGTCACCCGCGGAATCACGCCAGGCGACCAGACCACCATCCTGGCCGTCCACAACCGGCTGCGGGCCGCCGTGCAGAAGGGCGAGTACAGCCAGCGCGGCCTGCCGCCGGCCGTCTCCCTGCCGCCCCTCAGCTGGGACCAGGAGCTCGCCACGCTGGCCCAGCGCTGGGCCGACCAGTGCATGGACGACAGCGATCTCTGCCGCGACGTTCAGCGCTTCAAGGTCGGACAGAACGTAGCGATGATTTTTGGTCAGAAGAACTGGACGCGCGCTATCGAAGAGTGCTACTTTACTGAGCAGCTAGAGAACTTTAACCAGACCAGTCTGACGTACCAAGCCCCGCCGGAAGATGACTTTGGTATGACGGACACCAGCAAACTCAGTCAGCTGTTATGGGCGGCCACCACTAAGGTGGGGTGTGGCTATATTGCCGTAAAGTTCTGGCTTTCCGAGGAGGTGGGACCCGGTGACGTACATGCGTATATTTGTAACTATGGCCCCGCAGGAAACATCCCTGGGCAAACCATGTACACCAAAGCCTAAGCAGCAACAGGTACTGAGTGGTGTGTGTATTCATGGTTATGATTTCACGGTGCTTAGGTGTATCGAAAAGCACTGAGGGCAGACACTTCTTCAATTGCTAACATCTCGGGTAGTATTATAGTGTCCGGCCGATAATTTATTACGGACACAGTATCTCATGCGGAACAGTCGTTGCGCCTCTCACCCGACTCATTTTCCTGCAAGCCTTTTATAATTTACATACACTTAGTGATTCCTTTGTGTTTGCTGGCTAGATCGCTTACCGGTGAATTTGTGATGGCCCGTTCAGATGTAATCTCAGGGTTCAGGGTCACAGCGTTAGCGTAATAATCACTTGTACTTTATACAATAAATACCTAATGATGATCACTACACTGAAAACAATTCAACCCGCGTACAGCGAGTAAAACCCGCTGCTGGCGGGTACACCTACCCACCACCTAATTTGACACTCTACCAGCGGGTGCGTTTACCCGCATATCGCAGGCTGTCAACCCGAGTATATTGTGTACCTAACCCGCATAGGATGGGGACTCAACCCACACACAGAAGGCAACCTACCCGTTCGCAGCGGGTACACAATCCGCACATGGCGTATTACCTGCGCTGCGTGGGTTGTGAACTCGCTTTCTGCGAGTACAAATATCCGCTGGTAGGGTGTCCAAATCAGCTGGAGGGTGAAGTACCCTCCAGTGGCGGCGTTCAAGGAGGAAAAAGCCGCCGACCCGCCGGGATTCGAACCCGATATCTTTGACATTACAAACCGATGCTCTACCAACTGCGCCACAGGCGACCTGACGCAAAGCGACTGAAATGTCGGTGTATATCAGATTAAAATGAAGAACTGACGGCGGACTCAATACAGAAAGTAAAAAGGCTTATCTTAGACAATTGACATGAATCCGCCCATATTGTTTTAAATATTAAGGAATAGTTTGGACAAATATTTCATTTGCATCGGGAAAGATTTATTTCTCCAGGCTTATTTTTACCAATAAAATGTGCTAAGAACGGTCTGCAAACTTCACCACAATGCACCAGATTCGCGGACTGCAGACTATTCTGCTGAGCGTTCCAGCGAAATATTCTGCCGGCCAAGACGTGACGTCATCCAAACAATGATTCAAATGTCCCAAGCCCGTTAAGTACCCTCCTAACTCACAGAACGCAGCCCACAGCTGTTACAGTTACGATTACAATTGCCTTGCACATCTCCAGCCATGACACAAGCGTGATCAAGGCAACCTGCGTATAGCATGTCACCTACCTTGGCGCAGCGAGTTACACGATGCAAAACCTGCGTGATGCGCTTACTCCGTGGGCGCGAGTAACGCCATGCGGCCACAACCCGCTGCGGACGAGTGATTGACCCCGCCAGAGGAGGTTTCATGTATCCGCGCATGACGGGTTGCTGTTTTACCCGAGTATAGCGGGCGTTGACACCCGTGAAGCGGGTGAAAGCTACGATGATAACGGGATGCTCTGCGAAACGCGGGAAGCTAAACGGGTAGTCAGCCTACCCGGCAGCAAAAACTCGCGCAGAGCGGGTAATTTCTTCAAAATACCCGCGATACGCGGGCCAACTCGCAATCCGCGGGTTGAATTGTTTTCAGTGTAACTGTGGTGTGTGAGGTCGCTGTGACTGGGCACAAGACTGCAGGCCGCAGGGCACTGAGACCCCAGCTATAGCTCCCGCGCCGTGCTGGTGGTCTACGAGAAGATTCCGTGTCGTGCTGGGGGAGGGGGCGTGAAAACGCCCTCCCCGTTTAACTCGGCTCCCGGGCCACATAGCGACACACAGTTTAAGCGTCATTAGAAAAGGCGTCAAAAGGAATGCAAGAAATACTTCGGTTATTTTAACCCGCGCCCCACTGGGGGGGGGGGGGGGCTATTCATAGCCCCCTCCCGTTTTTCTGCAATAACTTCCGAACCGCTTGACGTATCAACGCCAAACTTTCAGTACCTTCGGCTGCATCAATTTGACACCTTGTGTCAAAGTATGAACTTCGTAGCTACCATAGGTCGGCCGGAAATGACGTCAGAGTGACGTCATGTTCGGCCGATTTCGACGCAAAACATTGAACCATGGCAATCGCTCCCAAGAGCTCAGTTTTTAAGCTAGATCCAATTTCTTTGCATTTAAGTACTCAGAATAGACTGCGCTATCAGACTGCTATCTCGAATTTTCAAAATTTTGAAAATTTCGAAAGTTTATCACATAAAATTCAAAATTTATATTTTTATATTTTTCAGAAAGTTTTTGACCTATAGCGAAAAAAAAAAACCGGAACATATGGAAGAGAACGCATGCTTATGACTTACCTACCCTCAGGGCCTCGGCTAACATGTTAACTACTGGGGCAAATGCCCCAGTAGAGTCGAGGAATGCCCCAGTAGTGGTCAGGCTTTGCCCAACCTCCACAAAATGAGAATATTTCAATATTAACGTACATTATTTCATTCGGGAGCGGTTGAAGACGTTTGTGACAAGAAATCAGGGGCGGCGGAAGAGGGAGTGCACGGTGTGCAGCTGCAGTCGCTGCACCCTCAATTTCCATCCAAAAACATAGGCGTGCATTGGCAAACATATCTTTTTGCACCCCATAATCCATCTTCGTTCGAAAGAGCGCCAAAAATAATGACGAAATTACTTTGGCCACTTTTTTTGGTCCAGTCAAAGGTCAGGTCATGGTGAATGCCAAATTTCGCCGATTTTCAGGTCGAATATCGACAGTTTACAAGATGTCGACGCATAACTCGGGAACCAATTGGAGCTACAGCACCGCGGAAAAGCGCATTTGATAGCCATATTAGCATGCTTTCTGGTAGTATTTGTCTTGGATTTGACCTAAAATCAACCAGGGCCTCGGCTAAGGAATTTTGACTACTGGGGCAAATCGTCAAAGTGTGTTGGCGCCCTGCTGGGGGGGGGGGGGGGGTTTGAACACCTGCGGTTTTTCCTGCGGTTTTTCGCGGATATCTAAAAAAACGGCGGCGCTCCATCATCCATCAATTTTACACGTGTTGTAAAAATTTCAGACCAAGGTCATTCAAGATCAGGTCACCAGGTCACTTCAAGTGACCTCGCCTCATGAAATGTTTCCATGTATGCCGTAGCTACACTGGGTAACCGATCGCTTTGAAACTTTCAGCGATTGATAAGGGCAACAGCATGTACAAAATTTATATCTCGGAATTTTCATATCGGTGACCTAAGGTCAGCTCACTGTTGCGACCGATCTATTATAAGTCAATGGGAGAAATTCAAAACCACCTCTTTTGGACGAAAGTTATTCTAAACACTATAAAACACTGTACGTGACTTTGACACACTGAACATGAAAATAGCACCCGTGACCCTTTTTATGCCCCTGAGGTCATCTCAGTTCACGAATGGTATCTAACAGTTTTTCGCGAATAACTTTTGAAAGAGGCATGCTAGAGCGATGAAAATGCCGTAGTTGTGTTTGGTTCGACGATGCAGATCTATGCAACATGACAATTTCCGGTCAGAGGCCTCTTGCACCAAAATCCTCTTGCACCAATGCTTGGATTATTTTGCATCGTATACCCAGTCCAAGTCTCAAATGTAACAATTTGCGTGCAAAATTTAGCAAGCACATGTAGGGCTATGTATTGGGCAATTGCAAACAAATTTACCACCTTTAGGTTTAGATTAGCTTATTCTGAAACCGGTTTTTCGATTTTACCTAGCTAGGTAGTTTGGTGCAAGAGGCCTCAGATCATGACTTGAACCTGAGGTCGAATTTTCAAGTTGACCTTCAAAGTCAAATTGTAGTTAATTTGATGCGTCTTGACGAGAGGAACACGATGTCGGATAAAAGAAAGCGCTTGCATTGGGCCTTGGCTCGTGCAAGGCATGAGTCAAAAGTTATTGCAGAAAAACTGTTCCCCCAAAATTGTCTTTTTAGTAGTTGCAGGCAAAACCGTTGACGTTAGGCCAAATCTATGAGAAATAACCAGAAAGCATGCTAATATGGCTATCAAATGCGCTTTTCCGCGGTGCTGTAGCTCTAATTGGTTCCCGAGTTATGCGTCGGCATCTAGTAAACTGTCGATATTCGACCTGAAAATCGGCGAAATTTGGCCTTCACCATGACCTGACCTTTGACCTGACCAAAAAGTGGCTGAAGTAATTTCGTCATTATTTTTGACGCTCTTTCGAACGAAGATGGATTACGGGGTGTAAAAAGATATGCTTGCCAATGTACAGTCCACAGCAGAAGTAATGTGCGGTTTCAGTCATGGGTATGTTCTTCTTCTGAAGCTTAGGAACGATTAGCCAGACTACAATGAAACTTTGAATGTAGCTTATATGTATCGTCACCCTTGCAGCTGCAATTTTAGCTATTGACATCTTCTTTTCGATCACTCCGCATTAAACAATCGCCAGTCAAAGCCAATCGTTGAGATAGGTAAAACCCTACATTACTTTAGCGGTGGGCTGTACGCCTATGTTTTTGGATGGAAATTGAGGGTGCAGCTGCACACCGTGCACTCCCTCTTCCGCCGCCCCTGATTTCTTGCCACAAACGTCTTCAACCGCTCCCGAATGAAAGAATGTACGTTAATATTGATATATTCTCATGTTGTGGAGGTTGGGCAAAGCCTGACCACTACTGGGGCATTCCTCGACTCTACTGGGGCATTTGCCCCAGTAGTTAACATGTTAGCCGAGGCCCTGAAATCAACGGTTTTGCCTGCAAGGGGCAAAAACTACCAAAATAGACGATTTTTTCGGGAACAGTTTTTCTGCAATAACTTTTGACTCATGCCTTGCACGAGCTTTCTTTGTTCCTCTCGTCAAGACGCATCAAATTAATTACAATTTGACCTTGAAGGTCAACTTGAAAATTCGACCTCAGGTCGAGGTCATGATCTGACCGGAAATCGTCATGTTGCATATCAGTCGATCTGCATCGTCGAGCCAAACGCAACTAAGGCATTTTCATGGCTCTATCATGCCTCTTTCAAAAGTTATTCGCGAAAAACTGTTAGATACCATTCGTGAACTGAGATGACCTCAGGGGCATAAGCAAGGGTCACGGCTGCTATTTTCATGTTCAGTGTGTCAAAGTCACGTACAATGTTTCATTGTGTGTAGAATAACTTTCGTCCAAAAGAGATGGTTTTTAATTTTCTCCCATTGACTTATAATAGAGGTCGCAAAATTGAGCTGACCTTAGGTCACCGATATGAAAATTCCGAGATATAAATTTTGTACATGCGTTGCCCTTATCAATCGCTGAAAGTTTCAAAGCGATCGGTCACTCGGTGTAGCTACCCGGCATACATTGAAACTTTTTTATGAGGTGATGTCACTTGAAGTGACCTGGTGACCTGACCTTGAATGATCTTGGTCTGAAATTTTTACAACACGTGTATGTAGGATTGATGGATGATGGAGCGCCGCCGTTTTTTAACCCTCGCCCGCACATGCCATTTTCCCATCCTAGAACGCACATGGGGGGGGGGGTGGTTGCCACCCCCCCCGCGCCATTTCGTTCCTGTTGGAGATAGAGCTTAGCAGTAAAGACCAAAAAGATTCTTTGGGAAGAGACGAATCCAATGATACCCAGTTTTACCTTCTCAGGTCAGTCATTGACCTTCCAGGTCAGGTCAAACTAAAAAATGTTGCTGTCTTGGGTCACCGTTGGATATCAAGTGTGCTGCTTATCAAATACCGATGACGATGCTGTTTTCTGGTGCCAAGCCAGCTAGAACCTCTTTGTCACACTACCCGACCAGAACTTTGCTGCTGAGGTCATTTCAGGTCAAGTTAGGTCAAGGTCAATTATATGTGTTTGTATGTCTGTGTGTGTCTGTGTGTATACTGATGTGTGCATCGATTGTTTTTGGGTCCATATCACATGAAATCATGATCTGAGAAGCTTTTACCAAAAATGCAGTCAAAAAAACTTCACAAAAAGTAAATTCAGCTTGCCTAAAACGCAATTATCTTAGATGACCTAGGTTGACCTTGACCCTGACCTTGACCCCTGTACATCGTCGAACAACATGTTCCATGATAGGTGGGAGGTAAGACTGGCAAAAAAGGCCGAAATCAGGGTGTCAAAAGCTCACAAGGCCCATGGCAAACGCAAGATGTTGAGAATTGGCCATTTGGGTCATGACATGACCTGAAAAACAAGGTCATATCTCCGAAACCAAAAATCACAGAAACTTGGAATTTTCAGTGGACATCAAGAAAGGATAGACGAGCAGCTATACGAAAAATCAGCCTTCTAGCTTTAAAAATGTTGAGTGCAGAGCAGAAAGACTGCCTGGGGGGGTGGCAACCACCCCCCCCATGTGCGGGCGAGGGTTAAATATCCGCGAAAAACCGCAGGAAAAACCGCAGGTGTTCACCCCCCTCCCCCCCCCAGCAGAGCGCCAACACACTTTGACGATTTGCCCCAGTAGTCGAAATTCCTTAGCCGAGGCCCTGATCAACGGTTTTGCCTGCAAGGGGCAAAAACTACCAAAATAGACGATTTTTTCGGGAACAGTTTTTCTGCAATAACTTTTGACTCATGCCTTGCACGAGCTTTCTTTGTTCCTCTCGTCAAGACGCATCAAATTAATTACAATTTGACCTTGAAGGTCAACTTGAAAATTCGACCTCAGGTCGAGGTCATGATCTGACCGGAAATCGTCATGTTGCATATCAGTCGATCTGCATCGTCGAGCCAAACGCAACTAAGGCATTTTCATGGCTCTATCATGCCTCTTTCAAAAGTTATTCGCGAAAAACTGTTAGATACCATTCGTGAACTGAGATGACCTCAGGGGCATAAGCAAGGGTCACGGCTGCTATTTTCATGTTCAGTGTGTCAAAGTCACGTACAATGTTTCATTGTGTGTAGAATAACTTTCGTCCAAAAGAGATGGTTTTTAATTTTCTCCCATTGACTTATAATAGAGGTCGCAAAATTGAGCTGACCTTAGGTCACCGATATGAAAATTCCGAGATATAAATTTTGTACATGCGTTGCCCTTATCAATCGCTGAAAGTTTCAAAGCGATCGGTCACTCGGTGTAGCTACCCGGCATACATTGAAACTTTTTTATGAGGTGATGTCACTTGAAGTGACCTGGTGACCTGACCTTGAATGATCTTGGTCTGAAATTTTTACAACACGTGTATGTAGGATTGATGGATGATGGAGCGCCGCCGTTTTTTAACCCTCGCCCGCACATGCCATTTTCCCATCCTAGAACGCACATGGGGGGGGGTGGTTGCCACCCCCCCCGCGCCATTTCGTTCCTGTTGGAGATAGAGCTTAGCAGTAAAGACCAAAAAGATTCTTTGGGAAGAGACGAATCCAATGATACCCAGTTTTACCTTCTCAGGTCAGTCATTGACCTTCCAGGTCAGGTCAAACTAAAAAATGTTGCTGTCTTGGGTCACCGTTGGATATCAAGTGTGCTGCTTATCAAATACCGATGACGATGCTGTTTTCTGGTGCCAAGCCAGCTAGAACCTCTTTGTCACACTACCCGACCAGAACTTTGCTGCTGAGGTCATTTCAGGTCAAGTTAGGTCAAGGTCAATTATATGTGTTTGTATGTCTGTGTGTGTCTGTGTGTATACTGATGTGTGCATCGATTGTTTTTGGGTCCATATCACATGAAATCATGATCTGAGAAGCTTTTACCAAAAATGCAGTCAAAAAAACTTCACAAAAAGTAAATTCAGCTTGCCTAAAACGCAATTATCTTAGATGACCTAGGTTGACCTTGACCCTGACCTTGACCCCTGTACATCGTCGAACAACATGTTCCATGATAGGTGGGAGGTAAGACTGGCAAAAAAGGCCGAAATCAGGGTGTCAAAAGCTCACAAGGCCCATGGCAAACGCAAGATGTTGAGAATTGGCCATTTGGGTCATGACATGACCTGAAAAACAAGGTCATATCTCCGAAACCAAAAATCACAGAAACTTGGAATTTTCAGTGGACATCAAGAAAGGATAGACGAGCAGCTATACGAAAAATCAGCCTTCTAGCTTTAAAAATGTTGAGTGCAGAGCAGAAAGACTGCCTGGGGGGGTGGCAACCACCCCCCCCATGTGCGGGCGAGGGTTAAATATCCGCGAAAAACCGCAGGAAAAACCGCAGGTGTTCACCCCCCTCCCCCCCCCCCAGCAGAGCGCCAACACACTTTGACGATTTGCCCCAGTAGTCGAAATTCCTTAGCCGAGGCCCTGCCTACCCTAGCAAGTTTTAGCTAACTATCTTTAAAAATGGCCAAGCTATACGCATTATTGCAAAAAATTCACAATTATTATAGGTATTAATTTTCCAAATCAATTTTTAGTACGTATTTGACATCGTACACCAATATAAATAGCACCATCGTGTTCCTGAGCTCAAATTGCATCCAATAGAGACCTTTTTTGTTGAAAAATTTTAAAGGAAGGGTGCCACCTTCCGAAATTTTTGTTCTATGAATCTATTTTACTTATTTGAATTTTTAGACGTGGTTAGCGCGTCAACAATATACAAAAAACCGAAACATTGCATTTAATACATTGGCCAAAAAAAAAGATCGTTGTTTATATCACCACTACAACTCAAGGTCGTTTGATGTGGCAGCTAGGACGGCTGGCATATCCTGTTGTCATGGCAACATATCATTCTGCCATTTGCATTGATGGCGCAACTGAGACAAAAAGATGAACAAATAAAAAGAAAGAAGCACTGAACTCTATAATGTGGAATGCGCATCGGCCGCCAAATGGTGTCCAACGGTGCCGCCATGTTGCGCAGACCAGAAAGCGGCCGCCGCCTGTGCTGGGGAATAGGGAATTCGGGACCTCGATTTACGTTTGCGGTCGCTGCATCCGTTACGCTCAAGCTATGTGGACACGGAACCCGGCATCTTACGCAAAATTGAGTGGAGAACAAGATGAAATCCTAAAAAATCATCAGCTATAAGGAACTAATACGTTAAACCCTTATAAGTCAATGGGGAAATATGAAAATTGTTATTTTGGCGCCGAGAATGATCTGAAACTATCTCAAGCATATAAAATCATGATTTCATGCACTCTTTGCAAGGTTCTATGCTTCATATTTGCATTGTTGCCCTTGCGTGACGTCATTTGTGACGTCACAAGGGTCACCATTTTTCTTCAATAACTCCCGATCAAATTGAGCTAGCGAGTCGGGAAAGCCACCAATGGACTCAGGAAGACCTGCCGAATCGAATGATATGCGACATGACCTCTTTCGACCAACTTCGTGACCTGGGGGTGCTGACCTGACCTTGACCTGAGGTCAACACCCTAAGTTGACCTGACCCGAACAAAAAGTATATCAATCGATGCGCCTGAGCTAGCTGAACACGATGATGCCAAAATCGCGGCTCTACGGCCATTTTTGGCGAAGTTATTTACCAAAAACCGAACCCGTGCCTTAGATCACTTGACCTGACCTCAGAGGTCACCGGTTGACCTGAGACCCTTACAGCGGGTTCCAACCAGTCACTCTGCATTATACTTTGCCGCATACGACCACTTTACCGCTTATTTCTAGTTTAATTAGCGGTGCATTAGCGAGGTGGGTTCAATCAACCCCCTCGGCCGGGGCAAATGTAGGTCAGGCGAGTGAATTTGAGGAATTCTGAAGATACGATCGTGTTCCCCACTCAATTCTGCGTAAGATGCCGGGTTCCGTATCTACGTAACTTGAGCGTAACGGATACGGCGGCCGCAAACGTAAATCGAGGTCCCGAATTCCCTATTCCTCAACACAGGCGGCAGCCGGTTTCTGGTCTGCGCAATATGGCCGCCACCGTTAGACACTACGGCCAATAGGGTTCAAGCGGCATTGCTCCCCTGTGGAAAGAAGATAACATGATTTGAACTAAGTTGTAGGTAACCAAGTAGGTAACTGTTGGCCATATTTGCCAACAGTTAAAGAACATCAAATAAGTCGAGTAAAGGTTTTTCCTTTACAATGCTTAAGAGATCTATGGAACCCTTCACCCTTCATGCAACTTACTAGAAAAACTTCCCAATTAAAATTTTAAAACTTAAGTGTATACCATAAAGAAAAAATATACCCTTTCAAAATGATAAAACATGCTTCAAAAGTATAACTTTTATACATACCTTTGCTGATTTCATGTTTTATAAAATACCCTTAACACGACGAGGAAATAGTGCTGAAGATTTTTGCCTGCCCGAATGCTGGCAGCAAAACTCGCAAATGATAACTTCACGTGCGGATTCAATGCTGACCGTCTCGAGCATAGGTAAGTGAAGCCGGTTTTTAGGTTCATGTGAGGCTAATCTTGTAAAAACTGTGTTGTGTCCAAAAGGTGGCACCCTTCCTTTAGCTTCAAAATTTGACCTTTTTTGACCTGAAAGTGACCTGACCTAAGCTAAATTCGACTCAAAATGACCTCGAATGACTCAGACGACATCAAATTCGAAATCTATGGTTTAACCCTCGCCAGCACGGGGGGTTGATGCAACCCCCCCTAAGGTTTTTCGCGAATAACTCGCGTAAAAAGCGGCCGATCGCAACGAAACTTTCAGTACCCTCGCATTGATAAATTTTACACCTACCCTGAAAATTTCATGACCCTGACCCCAATGACCTTTCCCCTGTGACCTCTTTTCCGTGACCATGTTTGGCCGAAATCGCGATTCGGCGTATGTCGGCTCGCATTAGCCGCGCGTTTGCAAGCTTTTCGTGGTTTCAAACGTTCAAACATGTGATTTGATGTTGCTCCCATACATTAGGGTGGGTGTCAAGGTCACCTGAAGGTCAGGTCAGGTCATTGACCTTTGGTGACCTCGGGTGACCTCGGTTCACTTTTTCGAGTTTTACATGTTTCTAGGCTAGTTTTTGGAGCTGAATTCGAATTTAGCAACCATTTGAACATTTACGAAGTAGGGGAAGCGGGGGGAGCACCGCCACCTTAAGCATTTCTGCTCACCGAGCTGATATGCGTAATAAAAACGAAGCTCTTTTGCATTCGTGTGAAAGTAGGGATGTTTTCCTACATGTTGGCAAAGTTTCCAGCGCTCCATTATAAAATTTCGCTACTTTACAGACGTCGAAAACAAGTCCTGCATTTTTCGTCCTCCAAAAATGTGCGGGTAGCACCGCCACCGATGGTGGTGTTATCCACAGATCGGCCTTACGGCGACAGCCGCCCTTGGTAGCGTTACTGCTGTCTGAAATAGTAACTCATACTTGAATATAAGACACACAAGAGTTGGCTGTTAGTTTGTCACAGATCAGACTGTTTGGTGCGGATAATATGCATACAAAGCCTGGCAAATTCACGTTTATTTCGAAACATCCAGTGAAGTCGAACGTGAGGTTAAAAAACAGACGTCGTTTGCGGCCTAACTAAAGCTCTTCTCCGAGCTGAGTGAGTCATCATTGCGGCTTTATCCATTTTGCCACCCCTTGGGGTAGCACCGCCGAGCATGGCGGTGTTACCCCACACACAGTCATGGACCGATAACGTCCCGACGGGAAAACAAGCCGGGACGCGATTCTTCTGTAATTCCTTTCTCAACGAAGAGCACTTCATGCCCTCAAATTTAACGTAAAAATCGAGGTATTTTGACTTGAAATGACCACTTACTTGGTGCTAAAACATGCCAAATGGTTACAACGATGGTTAGAAATTCACAAAATGGGCAATTGCGATCTTAAAATAAAAAAAAATCTTAGCGAAACCTACCTCACGTGGCGCCCCGCTTCCATTTGGACACCGAAATGGCAGGTGTTTACATTTACAATTCAGAGTTTTGCCGATAGAGGGGATGGCGGTGTTGCCCACATGGCGGTGCTACCCCCGCTTCCCCTAGTTTTGGTGCCTTCGTAACATGTTACGAAGCTGTCAGAGGCGGTTGACACGTATTACGAATACCCGTCACAACCCCTACCGGTTGACCTGACCTGACCTGACCCGACCTGGTCTAAATGCTTAAAAACATCATCTCTGATCAAAACTAACACGATATTCGTGATCAGCACCCCGGAAAACCACATAGCAGCCACACTTTACGACACCTATCCGTGCTTCTATCCTCAGGAAACTGAAATCCTTCTCCTCCACGCCACAACCCCCTTCCGGGCTGGACAGGCAACTTTATCTCATGCGGGCTGCTCCCTTGGAGCGGCACCGCTGCTCCTGAGGGAGCGCACCCCGTAGCCGGGTGCAGTGAGTGCCTTGGGGTTGGGTGGCCTGTCCTCTGGACGGGCTCAGCCCCGGCGACTCACTAGGGTGCCTGCCCAGACCAATGTCTCCCCCTAAATCCTATCATCCTTCCGGCTCTGCAATGGTCTTGTCGACCGAAAGGGCCTAACCTAACAAAACAAACAAACAAACACTTTACGACTTTCTAACAGGTCCCGATTTTCCCGGTTTTCGGGTCATTGACCTGACCTGGGAGGTCATCCGATGACCTAGGACCTTAAAATTGGGTATCATCGGCTTCCTCTCGTGACGGGCAACACGCTCGTTTTTTCTGCGAAGCTCTAGCTCGATCAGGGGCCAAACGCGAGGGGGGTCGTACCAAACCCCCCCCCCCCTTGTGCCGGCGAAGGACGCCAAATGGCCTGTGCCGGCGAGGGTTAAACGGACCATAAAATATGTGTCACGTGACCGACGCATGATAAAATATTTCCGTGACCTGTGATGACCTGACCCTGACCTGAAAATCAAAGTACAAGTTTGGTACCCTCAAGGTATCTAAAGCATCTGTTCACAAAAGTGTAAACAAAAAATCAGCCTGATCTGACCTGTAAGACGGCGGCCAGAGCCCGAAATGTGAACAAGCCAAAATGCTAATAATTTTGTATTTGACCTGACCTGTGACGTCATCAGTGACCTCGAGGCCAATGAAATTAGGCTTCGCTCGACAGTTTTTCAGGGGTTATCAGACGCTGTTTGAATTTTGACGATCTGCCCAGTAGTTTCGGAGCTAGGAGGGAGGGGGGCTATGAAGAGCCCCCCCCAGTAGGGCGTGTTATACGCAGACCCCAGTGGGGCGAGTGTTAAGGTCAAGTCAAAGGTCAGATCACCAGAGGTCATCAAAGGTTAAATTTGGCCTATTTCAATAATTTTCGAAAAACCGGCGCATAAGCCATAACTTGCAAACCAGTAGAGCTACATTTCATTCGAACGGTATTAACCCGCGCACCGACTTCTGCGCCAACTTCGCACCGACGGGGGGGGGGGGGAGGCGGATGACCGCCCCCCCCCTGAGATTTCGAGAACGAAGCAAGATAGCGACAAGCGGTAAACGGCATCGGATACGCACGGACAAGGTCTACAATTTTTACTAAGGTCATTTTCAGGTCAGGTCAAAGATGACGTCACAGGGGTCGAAAAAGTCAAAATGGCGGCGCTAGATATGGAGAGAGTTTTTCTCGAATAACTTTCGAATTAGTCAAGATAAGAACAAACTAAGGGCATCATCGTGATCCTCTCGTCAATCCGCATCGAATGAAATATATGTTGACCTCGAAAGGTCAAGGTCAAAGGTTGACCTTAGGTCACGTGACCTCGAGGTCATCATGTATATCATTCGATGCGTCTTGACGAGCTGAACACAATGAGACCATCTGCGTGGCTGTATCTTGTTCCTGTACCGAGTTATTGGCAAAAAACCACTGGTGACCTTTGATGACGTCACGTATGACCTTACAGCTGCCCAACAGCAAAACAGACCTCAAGGTAGTGAAGGTTGATCGTATATGAAGTCATGTATGGTATATGGGGCCATTCCGACCCGTTTTAGTGGTAAAAACAGGGAGTTGATTTTTTCCCCATTGACTTATAATGGGGAGGTCGCGAAATTGACCTGACCTTAGGTCACCGCCATCAAAATTCCGAGATATAGAAATTGTAGCTACTAGTGACCTAATAACATCCTGCGACTTTCAAAGGCCTCCGACATCTACTGTAGCTCTGGCACGGTGACAAAATTGCAAAAAAGTGACTTGAGGTTGGGTCATTCAAAGTGACCTGGTGACCTGACCTTGAAAGTTAGGAGGTTCAAACTTGCACACCATGTGCAAAATTGGTGAGAGAATAGTCGTACCAAATTTCACGGCGCTACGCGCCGCGGTTTTCCCGCTATCCGCGAAAAACCTCAGGGGGGCGGATATCCGCCCCCCGTCGGTGCGCGGTTTAACAGCATCGAATTTTCCTTCGCAATGCACGATATCGGACATTTCTTTTACAACAAAAGGTCTTGATGTGCATTGTGCACGCGCCGCGTGCTATACTATAAAACCAGTATAACGCCTTTTGGGGCGACTAACGGAGCGATCGCGAGAGGTTGAGCCTTGCACGTGCGAAATTTCGAGGGGGTACCTCCAACTGACTCGTGCATGGCACCCAACCCTAATAACTGGTCTCTAGCGATGTGCCAAATTTGAGCACAATCGGCCCTGCCGTTCTCGAGATCTGGACAGCGGCGTATTTAGAAAATCGCGAAGGGGGGGCCAAGGGTTTGGAGGGCGCCACCTCACCCAAGGAGGGCGCCATACGGTCGCGAGATAAAAAATCGCTCAGTGGGGGTTGGGGGGTTGGGAGGCGTTTTTTACCATGCCACCAGTTTTTTTTTTTGCGTAACCTCGTATAGGTCGTGCTGCATTGATTTTGCATCGTGTGTATTCTTTATACTCCAGGTCACAAAAGGTCAAGTGTTCTTGAAATGCTGCGCCGAAGGCGCGCGAAATTTTTGAAAACAACCTTTTCCTCCGCTTTTTAGGCACGCCTTTTATACGATCACTGTTCAAAGCTCCTCTCGCTCTTTTACCAAATTTGAAGGTGTAAAAAATACCTAAGGTTTGGTCGGGCCGCTGCCACACAAACTGTACAGAAAGCTTGGCTCATGGGTGTCGATGTATAAAAGTTTATTGGCGGTGGCATATCTACGCACCAGATCACCGTATCGGATTGATACCGGAGCGCGAGATGCGTAAACATCATCCAAATTACCTCAGACCAGCCTTCATAGCCTTCTCACAGATGCATACAGTGTACCCACATAACCAGTTTCAATCACCGAAACTTCAGATGCCTGCTGTTGCGCCCGAACCTGTTGACAATACTTAATCGTAATCCATATAGATGCCATGATGCACGTAAAGTAGGATCAATCCGTTAAGACCAAAGACGTGTTTTATGCATCGTAGAGCGTAGATAGTTTTGGTAGGTATAGATACTTCATTCATTGTGCTGAATGCACGTTCATTTGTGGCAGTTTTCACAGGCAAGACATCAACTATGTGCAATAGAACGACTAAGTTGAAAAACATGCCAAAGGAGTAAATAAATGATAGGAGGGCAGCGATCAACGGATGTTGCCAATAGGTAGAAGGGCTGCGATCCACAGGAGGGCACTAATAGGTAGAAGAGCCCCGATCAACATCCCGAGTTTCGACAGTAGGGCACCGATAGGTAGGAAGTTGGCGAGCAGCAGGAGGGCGCCAATGGATAGAAGGGCAGCGATCAACAGGAGGGCACCAATAGGTAGGAGGGCGCCGATCAACAATCAACAGGAGGGCGCCACTAGGTAAGAGGGTGGCGAGGAACAGGAGAGCACCAATAGGAGGGTGGCGATCAACAAGAGGTCGCCAAAAGGTGGGAGGGCGGTCATCAACTGGAAGTCGCCAATGAGCGGAAGGGTGACGATTAAAATGGGGGTGGCAATGGTGAGGAGGGCGCCTTTGCTCAAGAGGATGACACGAACAGGAGGGCGTCTGTGCGGAGGGCGCTGGTCAACAGGAAGGTGCCAGTGGATAGGAGGGCGGTGATCAACAGGAGGGTGCCAGTGGTTAGGAGGGCGGCGATCTACACGAGGGCGCCAATAGGAGAAGGGCCCCGATTAACATTCAACAGGAAGGACTAGGGAACCAATAGGTAGGAGGGCGGCAATGAACAAGAGGGTGCCAAAAGGGAGAAAGGCGGCCTTCAAAATTTCACATGAGGGCTCAATAGGTAGGAGAGCGCCAATAATTATGAGGACGCCGATCAGCAGAAGGGCGGCAATGTGTAGCAGGGTGGCGACCTACAGGAGGGCGCCTTCGGGTGAGAGGGCGCTTATTTACAGGACAGCGGCTTACATAGGCGACCACCGTTACGCTTAGAGAGCTACAGCCTACAAATGTGGTTGGAGGGCGCCCGAGGGAGCCCTCCAACCGTATTTGGAGGGCGTATTTGGAATGGGCGTCCTCCGAGGGCGCCCTCCATCCGTATTTTCCCTGTAAACACATTCGCGATTGGAGGGCGCCCTTCAGTCGCGATTGTTTTTCGATTCGATTATATCACAATTGCATTTGCGATTGGAGGGCGCCTTCGGCGCCCTCCAATCGCAAAGGGCGCCTTCGGCGCCCAAGGGGGGGGGCCATGGCCCAGTGGCCCCCCCCTGCCTACGCCCCTGGATCTGGAAGCGGCACCCTGCACGTGCGCACGTGCAAAATGGGTCCCAGCTGATATATGCACGGCACCCTACTAATCGATCCCTAACTGTGTACCAAATTTGAGCGCAATCGGTCGAGCCGTTCTCGAGATCTGAAATCGACCCATGCACGTGCGCACGTGCAGCAGCACCCCCATTGTGGGCTGGCACATGCATATGCATTGCCAGAGGCGGATCCAGCTCATTTGGGGGGGGGGGGGGCAAACCATAACAATTTATCGATTCTTTTCATGCATCGTCCATAGGCGTAATGTTACAATTATGCCGTTTGGGGGGGGGGGGGCAAATGCCAATTTTGCCCCCCCCCTGGATCCGTCACTGTGACTGTGCATTGCCTAGTAGTGGGTGCCCACCTACATGCCAACTTTCAGCGCAATCGGCCTGCAGTAGTTACTAAGATATTGCAACAATTACGAAACTGACACCTCTTCCTTTTGCACGTGGCAGTTGGCACGTGCATAAGGGGTCACCAACATGCATCGGGAATAGTCCAATACTTGGTAGAAGGAATGAAGCTACCCTACAAAAATTACCGCATATAAATCGGTCAAGTGGTTGCTGAGATATAAGCCTCGCAAAAGCGTCCGCACGGCCGGCCGGCCGGCCGCTCATACTCAGAAATTTCGTTAGGTAGGTTAGGTAGGTATGGCAGATACCAGCTACCAAGGCTATGTAACCGTCCAAGGATATGGGTGTGTTTAAGGGCCTTGGATATGGACAGCATAACCGTGCCACAGCTGACAGCAGCGCAGCAACGCATTCCGTGCATTCCGGCACATTCCAATGACGCAATTTGGCTGCTGAAGACGCCACGATCTTATGACGTCTTTCTCGTTTGCGAGTTTATGGTATGTTTTGAATAACAAATACCTTGATCTGTGAAAAGACATTTGCCTCGTGTCGCGTCGTGTGCCGCCCCGCGATTTATCGCCGGTGATAGTAATATTTTATATTCACAGTTATTGACACACAAGAATAAAAATGTCAGGCCAGCCTCATCTAGCAAAACAAAGTTTAGTTGATTTGGTAAGTGAAACTGGTTTATCGAATTGTGATGTCAAAAAAAGCAGAGCTGAGCGAGGTTGAAAAGATGATGAAATTTTGTCCAGATGTTGATTCATTATTTATAGGCTTTTTAGTCAAAAGATGCACATTAATCGAATTGATTTGATAAATAAAATGCACTTGCTGTCACCATATTCTGCTGTGTGTCATTTCTGAAATGTTTTTTTTTTTTGATAGTCCGGCATTTATTACGAACAACAGTGATATTCTCACAAAACAAATGCACTGCATGACGATATAGTGGGGAAGCATCAGATGAACGATGCTTCAGATGAGCTTTTGACTGGTCTCAAACGACCCGAAAGTCATTTCTGAAATGTACCTATTGACATTGTGATTGACATTTGAGATGCTGGTGCAGGTAGGCAGGTCAAGGTATATCAATGTTGATAGTGAATAATGGGTACCGAAGCATCTTTCATCTCACTGAACTTTAACCTCATCTTATCTTGCCTTGTTGGTTATTGAAAACATGCTAAAAATGAATAAAGGTTTGTTAACAAATTTTTATCACATTACGGAATGCTCGCTGCTCAGACATTAGTTACCCAATTTATATAATATAGACAGTATTCTTTAAAGAAACTCACTATTGATAAAAAGATCAATTATATAGTTAATCTCTCAGCAATTTTTGGCCCAAGCTAACTAATCGTAATTTCAACACAGTGTTAGCTGAGCTGCCGCACAGTCTGTTGTCAACAATTTGTTTGGTCACCTTTTTATGTTAGTATACTGCAGGTTCTCCCAAATGGAGAAGTTCATTCATGACGTTTCTTGGCCTCCCATTCAACCGCACAGACCGTACGGATTCAATCAATCAGAAGCCAGGAGATAACAGCAGGCGACTAACTTCTGTTTTGAAATGTAATTATACAATTAAACTTGTAAGTGACATTTTTATAGACCTCTCATTTTTGGCAGTAGCCAAACATCCTTGGTCAGGTAAGGTTAGGTCAGGTTAGGTTAGGTTAGTTCAAGCACCCCTCCCCGAGCAAGGCTTAGAAATCCAGGAGCCTCAGAGGGGCATGGGTTAAGCATTTCAAGGTCATAGCTGCTAACTGCCGCTTGTCATCATTTTTGTCTGGGCTGTTCTAGTCACATGAATACAGAGAGGAGATGCAGTACAACGGTGACAGTCAGCAGTGCAATTTTGTTTTGTTTTCTTTTTCAGGACATTGAGAAGCTGCATCCGCTTTCGCCAGAGGTTATCAGTAGGCAAGCCACAATCAACGTAGGTAAGTATCACATATGTAATATGTATATGGTTGTTTTGATGCAATAGTCTTTTTTTATTAGTTAAGATATTATTTTGTTCCTATTTTCATTTTGTTCCTATTTTCATTTTGTCCTCTGAAGTCAGTACCTAGAGTAAAAACAACGATTCAACAGTATGACCCATTCTCTCTTCTCAGGAACTATTGGCCATGTGGCGCACGGAAAGTCGACCATCGTCAAGGCTTTGTCCGGCGTACAGACTGTCCGCTTCAAAAACGAATTGGTGCGCAACATTACCATCAAGCTAGGTAAGTTCGCTAACCACGGCATTAACCGTCCAACTAAGAAGGATGTCGAGAACTGACTGGGCACTTAGTAAGAGGTCGTGTTTCGGTGACGGCTTCCCAATCTTTTATTGGGGATCTGTGTTGATTCGGCAAGCCACTAAAATCTCTAGCGAGTTGTAAATGAAATTAGTTTTTGGTTTAAGTTGTTGTACCTACGTGAGTACCTCGCCAAATGCGTTTAGACTCACATTGATGCTGTCAGGAATTTTATATTATGCATTGTAGAACGTGTGCTTTCACGCTCTTTGTGGAATATGTCCCTGTTAACTTTTTTTTTTGTCTAATGTCTCGTCAGTCATCAAAATCTAACTCATCGGTATTGTGCTAGGTTATGCAAATGCCAAGGTGTTCAAATGTGACAACGAGAAGTGTCCACGACCAACGTGCTACATTGCTGCCGGCTCTTCTAAGGAGGACAGCTTCGTCTGCAGCAGGCAGTCCTGCAACGGACAGTGAGTGGCTCAAATGCAATTGGCTCCACACTATGTAGATCTAGTCATGTCAAACATGCCTTGATAGTCTCAGAAACACATTGTTATGGAGAATCTGATGTCATTTGGCAACACATTTAAATGTCTGACCATATGATTAAGGTCGTGCTCTTTTACGAAAGCTATATGCAACGCCAGTAGCTTATGGTGAACGATCTCTTGCTTAGCCTTGACTGTGAATTCACTCTGTCTCCAGTTTCCGTCTGACCCGGCACGTGTCGTTCGTCGACTGCCCCGGTCACGACATTCTCATGGCCACCATGCTGAACGGAGCGGCAGTCATGGACGCCGCCTTCCTGCTCGTCGGTCAGTGCCTATCGCCAGTCCACCGATAATGCGGACAGCGTCTCAGTCCCCTGTGCTGTGCTGGAACGGAAGCTGTTTGGTGTGATTCCCACATTGATTTATACCGCAGGGCGCGATTACAATTTCACAGTTTAGCATCGACAATGGCTCGTCACCTTTTGTGTTATTGTTTGATGCGATGTTTCATTCGAATTTTTGTGGTCTTACCTGCCCTAAGTCGCGTCTCTTTTCTCACCCTGCTGCTCCGTCTCCACAGCGGGCAACGAGCCGTGTCCGCAGCCACAGACGTCCGAGCACCTGGCCGCCATCGAGATCATGAAGCTGCGGCACATCCTCATCCTGCAGAACAAGATCGACCTCGTCAAGGAGACCCAGGCCAAGGAGCAGTACGAACAGATCCTCAAGTTCGTCCAGGGTAGGTGGCGCGGCTCGATGGATCGGATAGTGCGAATGTTCTGAAGAAGATGATTTTTTCTACGGAATGACTGACAGCTATGATACAGCTATATATGATATATATATGATATATATATGATATATATATGATACAGCTATGTATGTCAGCTACGATATGTCACGAATTAATAAATGTTTGATTGGAAAGTACGTATCATTTTTCCCAAATACATGGAGACTCCATTTGGTTGGTTTTCGTCCTATGAAAGTTATTCCATGTCCGTTACACGCCCACTGACCTGTCTCATTTACCACCGCTCCTCTCCGCAGGCACAGTGGCTGAGAGTGCGCCGGTGATCCCCATTTCGGCGCAGCTCAAGTACAACATCGAGGTCATTTGCGAGTACATCGTGAAGAAGATCCCGGTGCCGCAGCGCGACTTCCTCTCGGCCCCGCGGCTCATCGTCATCCGCTCGTTCGACGTCAACAAGCCCGGCTGCGAGGTGGATGACCTTAAGGGTGGCGTGGCTGGCGGTTCGATCCTGCGTGGTGTGCTGAAGGTACGGCTTGGAAGGAGGGAGGGAGAGGGGAGAAGTATTAGACCCGATCGGGATTAGAAAGTGGTAGGAGGGTGGACGTTGGTAGACCGTGGCGCATTTTTGTTTGGCAGGGAATACTGTAGGGAAGAGACATTTACGTGTCTTGATAGAAGATATTGGTAGGAATGGATCGTGGTTTGCTGATCGTAATTAGTGCGAGAAGGGGGCTTAGAGATCAGGAGGGGGGATAGGTGCTGATTGGTGGCCTAGAGAGGACATTTTACGGTGACCGACGGGGGAGAGTACCAAGTGTTAATGTTGTACTCCGGGAAATGATGGAATAACCGTATATTTATCATGGTGCACAAGAAGCGAAAGAATGCATGTAACGCGGCTGTTTGCTGACTGGTAAGTAATTGGTAAGCAAGCCATTCACCCAAACCGCGCCACCTCGTTTTGTCGGCAGGTGGGGCAGGAGATTGAGGTGCGGCCCGGTATCGTGGAGAAGACCCAGGACGGCAAGCTCAGCTGTCGACCCATCTTCTCGCGCATCCTATCACTGTTCGCCGAGCAGAACGACCTGCAGTTCGCTGTGCCCGGAGGACTGATCGGTACGAAACCCACAAGCCCGGCTTAACTCTGAGCTCCGAAACGTGAGACACCGAGAGGTGTCACGATTCCGTGGTATTTGAACTCTTAAATCCGGGATATCGAGATGTGTAGTATCAGGTGGCGATTTTTTACATAAGTACTAAGCCATGTGTCCTGAAGTGTACGCTTGAGATGTTGCATGCTCCTCTTGCACACACCGGTCCTCACACTTGAATGACTCGTCACTTCAATTTTTAATGACACGTCACCTCTGACCGGCCCTCCTTGCCGTAGGTGTGGGCACCAAGATCGACCCGACGCTGTGTCGCGCCGACCGTATGGTGGGCCACGTGCTGGGCGCCGTCGGAGCGCTGCCCGACATTTTCACCGAGCTCGAGATCTCGCTCTTCCTGCTTCGCCGGCTGCTCGGCGTCCGCACGGAGGGCGACAAGAAGGGAGCCAGGGTAAGCAGTAGTGGCCGGCAGCGGGCGGCGCCAAAGCCACCATCTAAAGAACTGTATGAAGGAATGCATGACTGTATAAGAGACTTGATTTACGTGTGCGGAAGGCTCGTTACTTCAATCTTCTATTCGTTCATTTACCTCATGGACGAGAGCTGATGCTTATATCTCAATATTATGATAACCTTGTCTGCTTTTTAGAACACGCACTGCCGATGTAAGTGCTATAAGTGTGACTGACAGTAATGCGTCTAAGCGATGTCGTGTTCCCCGCCACAGGTCCAGAAGCTGACCAAGAACGAAGTGCTGATGGTGAACATCGGCTCCCTGTCCACCGGGTGCCGCGTGCTGGCCATCAAGGCTGATCTGGCCAAGATTTCGCTGACCTCCCCCGTCTGTACCGAGGTCGGGGAGAAGATCGCCCTCTCTCGCCGCGTCGAGAAACACTGGCGGTATGTTCGGTGTTGGGTCTGATGAGGATTTTACGGCCAAGTATTGGCGGGTGCTTTTCGCTTTAACATTTGGAGTTTTACATTCGTTTTGTATTTATTCAGCACACTGCATGGATAACCTAGCTGAATCATGACATTGCAGCTCACCCATGCCTTTGTGCTCGATTCGTAGCGACATCATAGTCGGAATCTGCTGTTTCAAAAAGCCAGACGTCGCTGGTAGATCCTTTGTCCTTTAACCCGGCGGCCGCTGGGCCTCCGCGCCACCCACCGGCCGCTGGGGGGGGGGGGGGGGCATATAGTCCCCCCCCTTTACTTCTGCGACGATATCGTCGCAACGCGAAGAGATAGAGAAGCGAAACTTTGCACACATCTTCCTGAATAACTAGCCAAGGTTGTGTCTAAATTTGGTGTCGATCCCATTTGAAATGACGTCACAGTGACGTCATAAGTGAAATTATAGATTTGCGACTCTCATATTCCTCACGATACATCAGATATTTGGGACCGAATATAAAGGGTCGATTATTGGTCAGAAACTAGATGGAAGTGTAGATAGATGTTTTAGGGTGACAGCAGGTGCTGCCTAGTTCATTTACAGTTGAGTTTTATGCTCAGAGTCATCAGAAACGGTCCATATAGGAAAACGACAAACTTTATGACGTCACTGTGACGTCATCGTAGGTGCTACAACCACCAAACTTTCCTCAAACATTGCCTAGGTATTCATTTGAAGCTAAGCCAAGTTTATCACGTTCGTAGCTCATCAGGTTCAGATATATTTCACAAAACGTAAAGGGGGGGGGGCAACGATTCCCGGATGAAAAGTCAAAACGTTAAAAGTAAACGGATAAAAAGTCAAAGGACATTAAGTCAACAGACAGAAAGTCAACATCGCAAGAAGTCAAAGGACAAAATGTCAAATGAACAAAAAGTCAACCTGCCAAAAAGTCAACACGCCAGAAGTCAACAAGCTAAAAGTCAACACGCAAGAAGTCAAATGACATAATGTCAAATAGACAAAAAGCCGACATGTCAAAAAGTCAACGCGCTAAAAGTCAACGCGCTAAAAGTCAACACGCTAAAAGTCAACACGCAAAAAGTCAAGACGCTAAAAGTCAACACGCCTAAAAGTCAACACGCGAAAGGTCAACATGCTAAAAGTCAACACGCTAAAAGTCAACATGCTCAAAAGTCAACACGCTAAAAGTCAACAAGCAAATAGTTAATAGGTGCGCGAAAAGTTGATGCGCAAAATGTAGTTAACAGCAAAAAGTAGTCTTTAACAGCAGGGCTGTTCACGACGTCGGTTTATCCCGTTTAATAAACCGTAAACATGTTTATTTTTTGAACGACCAATCAGCGTCGACCTGATCCTGACGTCACATCTCGTCAATGACGTCAGACCTCCGCCGTAAACCGTTTATGCGGTTGATGCCTCAAAGCATCAACATGGCGCGTAAACGCGTTTATGTGACAATGATGGCGATGTGCGGCGAACTTGTGAGGCGAGTTGTGAGTGGAAATCTGAATTCGGACAGTTCAGGGGCTGGTAGGTGAATACATGAGTTTCAAAATAACCCTGCATGGGTTGCAGAGGACCTGGAATGGCAGGTTTGTTTCATTGTAATTTCATTGTAATTAAGACCTATTTTGAGCATCGTTCTCTGATAACCAGCGTCCAGCGTCGTGGGTATTTTGTGGTGAAAACTGTCCTTATTCTTGCAATATGTCATGATATGAGACATATTCCCATCAAATTATCTTTTCTTTGCACCTTTTACAGTATCGTCTCAACTGCTTATTAGTTGTCACTGTTTAAGTAAACACTTGTGTTTCGTAAACGTAAACGCCGTGTGACGTCACAGCCGGGGACGTGCCCCGAGGGCAGTTTATGTAAACCACATAAACCGACGTCGTGAACAGCCCTAGCAGTCGTTAACTAAGTCGGTACAAGTACGCCGCAGCCCGCGTCTCCGGTCGGCGACTGACACGCGCCGGGCCACATGATCCCCGGCCGCCGCCCGCTGGGCGCCGGCTGCACCGCATAGCGCGTCTCGGCGCGTCCCTGTGCGTGCCCCGACACTACCGATAAGAACTCTCCTACCTATTTTTACTTTGCTTTAAAAAGTATATTGGGAATGTGAACTTATATATATAAAGTTGGCGTACTGTGCCTGCTAGTGGCGGGGGGGGGGGGGGGGCAGTTCCGATAAGGAGACGTAGGTAGGGCGGAGGCGAAGATGAAGGAGAGGGGACAGTAACTGGTGGCCACAATGCGCTATACTTGTCACCTCTCTTTGGACGTCACAGCTCCAAGGTCCTAAATGATTGTGTTTTTAGCAATCGCATCTCGATAACCCCTCGCCCGCACATGCCATTTTCCCATCCTAGAACGCACATGGTGGGGGGGGGGGGGGTGGTTGCCACACCCCCCCCCCCCGCGCCATTTCGTTCCTGTTGGAGATAGAGCTTAGCGGTAACGACCAAAAAGATTCTTTGGGAAGAGACGAATCCAATGATACCCAGTTTTACCTTCTCAGGTCAGTCATTGACTTTCCAGGTCAGGTCAAACTAAAAAATGTTGCTGTTTTGGGTCACCGTTGGATATCAAGCGCTGTACCGATGACGATGCCGTTTTCTGGTGCCAAGCCAGCTAGAACCTCTTTGTCACACTACCCGACCAGAATTTTGCTGCTGAGGTCATTTCAGGTCAAGTTAGGTCAAGGTCAATTATGTACATGTGTTTGTATGTCTGTGTGTGTCTGTGTGTATACTGATGTGTGTACCGATTGTTTTTGGGTCCATATTACATGAAATCATGATTTGAGAAGCTTTTACCAAAAATGCAGTAAAAAAACTTCACAAAAAGTAAATTCGGCTTGCCTAAAACGCAATTATCTTAGATGACCTAGGTTGACCTTGACCCTGACCTTGACCCCTATACATCGTCGAACAACATGTTCCATGATAAGTGAGAGGTAAGACTGGCAAAAAAGGCCGAAATCAGGGTGTCAAAAGCTCACAAGGCCAATGGCAAACGCAAGATGTTGAGAATTGGCCATTTGGGTCATGACATGACCTGAAAAACAAGGTCATATCTCCGAAACCAAAAATCACAGAAACTTGACATTTTCAGTGGACATCAAGAAAGGATAGAGGAGCAGCTATACGAAAAATCAGCCTTCTAGCTCTAAAAATGTTGAGTGCAGAGCAGAAAGACTACCTGGGGGGTGGCAACCACCCCCCCCCCCCATGTGCGGGCGAGGGTTAATTGACCTATACAGTATGCATACATTTCGATGAAAATTGGTCACCTTAATTGGATGCAGTCCGTACCTTTCGATGAAAATTGGTCACCTTAACCCGCGCCCCGTAGGGCTACCGGCGGACCCTACCACCCGTAGGGGGGGGGGGGGCCGTTTCGTCCCCCTCCCTAAGATCTCGGAAAGTTACCGGCCGATTTTCAAAATCCAAACGGCGTTCGATAGCCCCACCCGGGAACTACCTTGGGACCAAATTTCACTGACCTAGGTCAAACCGATGACGTCACAGGTCAGGTCAAAGGTCAGATTTTCACCGTTCAAAGGCATTTCAAGAAATGTGTTGTGAAATCGAGTAGATTGGTAATTTATTGAAAACTATCGATAGTACATTGTTCGTCGAACACATACTTTGCTATCTGAGGTCACTGATACCAGGTCAGGTCACAGCGAGGTCAGGTCACCGGGGTCACAATATGAAAGTGTCGTGTGATAATGTTTTATGGTCCATTTTACATGGCAAATGCGATTATGTGGGTTAGGCAGCCTTTGGGGCCAGCCTAGGTCACGTTTTGGTGAAAGTCAGGTCAAGGTCAGGTCAAATTAGGTCAAATTTCAAAGTTGATATTTTGCATAAAATGGGTATCGATTCGATGCAGCTCGTCACGGGGAGTCTAATGGTGGTCTTTGTTTTGCTCTACGAGGTCTAGAAGTGCCAAAAATTGAGTTTGAAAATTTGACGTCATCATTTTTGAACAGTTTTTTCGCTATAACTTAGCCAAAAAACAAGGTATCGATCTGAAATTTGGTATGTAGATAGAAGACGGTAGGCACTATCACATATATTCCGTTTTTTTTCGAAACTCAAAAAAAGCTTTTTGGATTTTTTGGCTAATATATATAAAAAAAATGTTTTTTTGATTTTTGGGGGTCAAAACTCAAAAATTTCAAAATTCCGAGATAGCAGTTTTGTAGCCCTGTTAATTCTACACCTTTTATGTCTGATCATTTTTCTGTGTCTTCAAAGCTGTAGGCCTGACAGGTCCTATCGCGAAGGTCTTTTTTCGGTCAAAAATGACAGAACATGACGTCATTCTGACGTCATTTGTGGCCAACCTATCATAGCCTCTGGATAAACTTTTGGTCACAATGTGTAAAATTGATGCCCGGAGGAGTCCTGAAAGTTTGGTGGCGATATCTCCAGCCGTTTAGGAGATATCGACCGAAAAGGACAGGGGGGGCCGTTTCGGCCCAACCCCCTACGGGGCGCTGGTTTATTGTATGCAGTCCGTGAATATTAACAGGTTGTTGTCTGTTGATGCTGATATGAGCGTTCCTTTCAAGGCAGGACAATCCGACAATCACACAATTGCCTCTCGTTCCAACTTCCACCTATCTAAAAGAAATGACGCGCTTTACTATTGTACCAATTCTACCATACAATACGCTTGAACTATAATAAAAGTGTGAAATCGCCAATAGAACCCGTGACGGAATCAATTGATGAGAAACGTCTCCCTACACAATATAGGAAATTTGAACAAGCAAACTTTTCGTATCGATAACATTCCGGGTTACTATATTTGTTGAAATAATTCCAGTAAACTGCGCCTGGAACAGCCAGTTATCTCGAAGGATCATGTAACGCTGCCTCATGACAACCTTACGATGCGAGCGAGCTCCCACCTAGCACGTAAGTGTCAACGGATGTGTGTCAGATTTCAGCCAAGCATGCCTGTGTGACCAGCTGAGTCGCGGTTGCGGGCCATGGGAATCCCCATCAGTCGCGCAATGGAGGCAGTCTCGCTTCAATGTCCAATGATGCAGGTTATATTGTGCAGCATCCTGCTTAATTGTGTACGTACAGCTGTTTGTAAATGTTATCTCATGTATGTAATGACTGATGATCCAGGTGTCATTGACTTTGTCTCTTTGACTTGTCCTTTTGAGTTTTTGGATTTTGGCTTTTTTTCTTTGGATTTTTTCGTAGTTTGACTTTATGTCCTGTTGACTTTTCGTCTTTTGACCTTTGTCCTCTTCACTTTTTGTCCTTTTGAGTTTTTTTTGTCCCTTTGATTTTTTGTCCTTTTGACTTTTTGGACTTTGACTTTATGTCTTTTTGACTTTTTGACCTTTTGACTTTTTATTTTGACTTCATGCCCGGTTGACTTGTTGTTTTTTGACTTTTTGTCCTTTTGACTTTCTGTCCTTTTGTTTTTTATTTTGACTTTATGTCCTGTTCACTTTTTGTCTTTCGACTTTTGTCCTTTTTACTTTTTGGCAATTTGACTTTTTGCCGTTTTTACTTTTTGTGTTTTGACCTAATGTCCATTTGACTTTTTGTCTTTTGACTTCTATGCTAGTTGACTTTTTGTTCATTGACTTTTTGGCAATTTCACTTTTTATCTTTTGACGTTTGATCCTTTTTGACTTTTTGCCTTTTGACTTTCCTCTTTGTTGACCTTTTACCTGTTGACTTTTAAGATTTTTGACTTCTTGCTTTTGACGTAATGTCTGTTGACTAATCATCCTTTTACCTTTTACCATTTGACTTTTCGTCCGGAACCCGGGGGCAACTTTATGCCCTCCCCCCCCCCCAGCGGCTCGTGGATTAATACTTGTCTGTCATCACCTGTGGACGACCGCTGACCACCCATCCCGTTACAGACTGATCGGCTGGGGTGAGATCCGGCGCGGAGTCACCGTCAAACCCGTGATCCAGAAGTAGGCGAGACGGCCACGAACCGTCCAGAGGGCTCCAGCAAGCGCCAAGCGCCCGGACGCGGCGAGTGAGTGTGCCCAAACCAGATCACAGTGAGGCGGCCATGCGCGCGGTGCTATGCTGTTGCTCGTGTGCTGCTTTGGTGGAAGGATTATTGGCGGAATCGGCTACAAATGCATTCTTGGATATGATTCGATCACTGCGTTTGTGGAGAGTTGGACAAGTGTTGGCGAAACGGGATTTCGGTTACGGAACCCGGTAATCTTTACTGGTCTTTATTTATTATTGGTCTTTTATGCAATCTAAACCCTGATGGCTGATCATAATATATCCCTTAATCTATTTTTTTATCATTACGATTTATCTCACTTAGTTGCCCCCGTAGTAGAGTGCTTGTTACGAGCGAGCGTGAGGCGTGCTCTCGTATATTTACGGAATATTTGAGTATGAGCGGCCGGTCGTGGCTAGGCCTGTGAGAGGCTTATATCTCAGCAACCACTGTGCCGATTGACCTGCGGTCTTTTGTTGTGAAGCATCTTCATCTCTTCTAAAAGGTATTGAACCATTCCTGATGAATGTGGGTGATTACGTGCAGAATAGTTTCATCTTTTCCCCATGATAATAACTAATCATAGGGCCGATTGTGCCTAAACATAGCTATCGGTATGCACCTATTTGCCAGTGCATTTCCATGTGTCACAGTTGTGGCGCTACAGAGCGTGTGGACGTGCAGGAGGCAGTTTCCACATCTCTGGAACGGCTGGGCATATTGTGCTAAAATTTGGTACATCCCGAGGGACCGGTCAGTACACTGCCCCGCACAACTCTACAACTCAATTGGTGGTCCGGCTTCGCCCTGCCAGACACGCTGTTCTCATTCTTGCGTTCGCTCGTTTGTCGCCTTCCCCCCTCCCCCACACGCGCCCAAACACTCGAAATACTCTGGTTGTGGCATATTTCTTTGGGGGGGGGGGGGTCATTTTTGAAATCGTGTTTTTTTTCTCTCAACACAATGCAGAGTTTCACTGCCTTTTATTCATGCCACCAAAACACAGCACTAAAAGGATGGGTGCAGCGGCTGAGCCCATAGATAATCGCTGTTAATTTTCAGAGCAAGTGCATTCCTTTCAGTAGTCTCCAAAATATGATCCAGTGTATCGAATCCGAACGATTCTGCCATTTCACTAAGTAAAACCGTAGTTGCCACTCTCTAAGCCAATCTAAAAAATAGAGATCGAGCTCAACCTCTGGCAACTACCCCTAGGAGAGTCTGAATCCGAAGTCGCTGATCAGTTTTACCCAGGCGTCCAGCGTGGGCTCTCTCGTTGACCTGGTAACCTTTCCTCGGGCCATGGTGACCTGGAGCGGCATTCGGCGGCCGCTCACGGCAGGGCGTAGCCATGGGCGACGTTCTCAGCGACGTAGCCGTGCGCCACGTTGTCTGCGACGTAGCCGTGCGCCACGTTATCGGCCACGTAGGAAACTGCTACGCTCTCGTCGACGGGGGCGGGCTCTGGGTCAGCCCAGGCCACCGCCAGCACGGCGACCAGGACAGCCAGCAGCAGCAGGGCGGCGCGGAACATGGCTGTGGGAGAGAGACGTACAAATTAGCTACGGGGATTACAAGTTAGCGATTAGGTTGGAGTATGAGAGCGTGTATTGCTTGCAATGGCTTATGATTTTCTATAAAGAAGCGTACAGAAACCGGCGAAAAAAAATGTAGTGCACTCACCTCCACTGGACAAGGCAAAAAAGTAGACCCACAAATAATACCAGCTTAACTATGAGAGTTCTCCTCTGGTGGCTGACGGTCCGACCCTCATGGCTTAAAAGTAATAAAACGTTGAGATGACAATGTAAAGGATGACCCGCTTGCACGTACCCCGGTAGACTCTGTGATACGACCCCGACGGCTATTCGGTTCCCGCTGACCCGGACGCGGTCACCCGATTCCGACACCGACTTTGGTCGGTCACGTGACCGACGGAGCGCCCCAGGGCTAGTGATCGGTCCCGAGCGGAGCGGGGCAGGCGGGCGGCCGTCGGGGACCGGGCTATCGCAGCCAAGCTAACAACTCCGGCAAGCGTTGCTACTTGCTTCTTACCACCCTCCTCCATACAGCTTTTTTTTTTAGTCGTGATGGACCACGTATCTTATTATCCAATTGTCTTACCTGAGGTTTATGTAGAGTCAACTTCGACGACTGAGATCGCTGAAAGCTCGAGGCGCTATGTCCCTCCGTGTGCCATTGGGCGATTTTATACCGATCACCCTCCCCTGATCGGGAGATGCAGGACTGGCACAGAAGCCCGGGGTAAACAAACTTTACGTCGTGCGCCGCTGGGAAAATCCAACACAGAGTGATGGTGCCATCGACGCTGTCGCTGTATGTTGTGTGCTTGGCTATGTGATTATTCGAAGTATTGCACAATGAGGGATGCAGAAGCAGGTCGCGCCAGTCGAGAGGCACTATGAGGTGATGGAGGCTGATGGCGCAGCGTGATACGAGCTCGGAAAACGTATTATGCGATCACTGTGGGGCATATTTATTCCCCCCCCCCCCCCACCCCCACCCACTAACTTAGGTCTGCTTACATATATATAAAAGCACGTCACCGGCTTGGAACAATTTATAACGTATCGTTTCCGCACGCCATTAAAGATTAGCCCTTGAACTTGAAGAAACGGGCATTGGATTGACCCCCACCCCACCCTAGTTTTTTTTTTCGCGAATAACACTCGTACAAAGCGATGGATCGCGACGAAGAAACTTTCAGCTCTATTTGATAATTTTTGCACCTAGCGTGAAAGCTACATGACCTTGACCCGAATGGCATTTGATCCGTGACCTGTTTTTATTACGGAGCGAGCGAAGCGAGCGTAGTCTTTCCTTAGATTAACGGAAATTTCTGAGTATGAGCGGCCGGCCGGCCGGCCGGCCGGCCGGCCGTGGTCACGCTTTTGCGAGGCTTATATCTCAGCAACCACTTGACCGATTTACATGCGGTAATTTTTGTAGGGTAGCTTCATTCCTTCTACCAAGTATTGGACTATTCCCGATGCATGTGGGTGACCCCTTATGCACGTGCCACGTGCAAAACGAAGAGGTGTCACTTTTGCAATTGTTGCAATATCTCGGTAACTACTTGGCCGATTGCGCTGAAAGTTGGCATGTAGGTAGGCACCCACTATGCAATGCCTATCCATGTGCCAGAGTTGAGGTGCTGCTGCACGTGCGCACGTGCAGGGGTCGATTCCAGATCTCGAGAACGGCTGGACCGATGGCGCTCAAATTTGGTACATGGTTAGGGACCGGTTAGTAGGGTGCCGTGCAAAAGTCAGTTGGGACCCATTTTGCACGTGCGCACGTGCAGGGTGCCGCCTCCAGATCTCGAGAACGGCTGGGCCGATTGTGCTCAAATTTGGCACATCGCTAGAGACCGGTTAGTAGGGTGCCGTGCACAACTCAGTTGGAGGTACCCCCTCGCAATTTCGCACGTGCAAGGCTCACCCTCTCGCTCGCTCCGTTAGTCGCCCCAAAAGGCGTTATACTGGTACTATGTATGTAGGTAGGGCCAGAATGGCGATTCGGCGTAGGTATGTCTATGTCAGCCTACATTAGCCATGGCTTCCGGACATGATATGATAAGAAATATGTCAGCGATTATTGTCCCACGAATTATGGTGGAAGTCAATTTCATGTGAAGGTCAGGTTAACGTCACTGATGGTGTTGGTTATAAAACCATCAGGGACGGTTTAGGCTTCTTTTTGGTGGAGGTCAGGTAAAAATGTCCAAAAAGGTCAAATTTCAAAATTCATATTTTTGCATAAAAAGAGAACCCATTTGATGCAGCTTATCACGGCGAACATAATGGTGGTCTTCGTTTTTTTTTTCCAAGTTGTCTATAACGGCTAAAAATTGGATTTGGATATTACAGAACATCAATTTTGAGCATTTTTGTTCGCCAAAACCTTGCCAAAAATAGATTACCGAGCTCCAATTTGGCATGTCGATAGCAGACCCATAGGTCGCTAACATATATTCTGTTTTTCCAGTGTTTTTATTTTTATTTTTGGAGAATAATTTAAAAAAAAAATATCTTTAATTTTAGGGCTCAAAGTAAAAAAATAACCATACAAATTCAGAGATAGCAATTTTTGTAGCCCTGTTCATTTTACATCTTATATGTTTTAAACATATGTTTTCTCTGTCTTTAAAACTGCGTCTGTAGGCAAGCAGTCTGCACTCTGCATTTTTTCTTTATCTACGGTAAGTTAAGTCATAACGTTCATTCGGGTGAATGCCATCTTTGTCATTATTGTACCTATTCATTTTCCATGATTTAACTATTTTGATTTTTCTTGAGCATTGCCAATGCCATTGGGATTGCATCGCATATCTACGTCGTAATTTCTCATGTTTATGCTGTAACCGGCTCTCGTTTCGAAAGCAGGGCAGCGTGGCACAATATCTTTTCCCAGCACGTCATGCCTGTGGCATATGACGCGCGCAGTAGGTATGTAGCTTGCGAAGCTCACCATTGCATAACCATAAACCCTCTCCGGCCGAAAGGGGTGGTTGGTGCCAACGCCTCTGACGGATTGAAAGCGAGCTCGTAACGCGCTTCAAGTGATGAATAGATGGAAGTTGGCAAAACTGTCTTCTCAGATGGATCTTGTGACATTAACCGCATTTTCTGGTCAGGTCAGGTCACTGAGTACCTATGTAGACCTTTGACTTTACCCACGCACCGACGGGGCCCGCTTCAACTTAAAACCGACGGGGGGATGACCGCCCCCTGAAATCCCTGAAATATCGAGAACGAAGCAAGATAGTGATAAGCGGTAAACGGCATAGGGTACGCAACGACAAGGTCTACAATTCTTTTAGATGTTATTTTCAGGTCAGGTCAAAGATGACGTCACAGGGGTCAAAAAAGTCAAAATGGGGCTAGATATAAAGAGTTTTTTTTCTCGAGTTACTTTCGAAGTAGCCAAGCTAGGAACAAACTAATGGCATGCCATCGTGTCGTGATCCTCCAGTCAATCCACATCGATTCAAATATATGTTGACCTCGAAGGTCAAGGTCAAAGGTTGACTTGACCTCAGGTCACGTAACCTCGAGGTCATCATGTATAATGTATATCATTCGATGCGCCTTTAAGAGCTGAACACCATGAGACCATCTGCGGCCTGCGCGGCTGTATCTCCTTCCTGTAAGAAATTATTGGCAAAAAAACTTTGGTGACCTTTGATGGCATCACATGACTTTACAGCTGCCCAACAGTAAACAGGCCTCAAGGTATAAGTCAAGCTTGATCGTATATGAAGTCATGTATGGTATATTGGACCATTCTGATGCGTTTTAGTGGAAAACAGGGAGTTGTTTTTCCCCCATTGACTTATAATGGGTAGGTCGAGAAATTGACCTGACCTTAGGTCATCGATATCGAAATTCCGACTTATACTAATTGTAGCTACCAGTGACCTATATGCCTAATTACTAGTGATGTCAGTTACGGAAAATCGGAATACCGATACCAAACCAAATACCAACCAAAACCGTGGGGAAATACCGAAACCAAACCAACTTGGGAAAATGAGGGAAATACCAACTTTTTACCGATTTCTCAGCCTCTTATACATTAGTGAGGGTTCATGATACCAACAAAATACCAAACACATTACGATTAAAATACCAAATACCAAGTTGGTATCGGTTTGGTATCGGTATACCAAAAAGTTGGTATCCGATTGACGTCTCTACTAATTACATCCTGCGACTTTCAAAGGCTTCCGTCATCTACTTTAGCTTTGACCAGGGTTGTGCTCGACTAAAAAAAAAAAATTGCCGACTCGACTCATCATTCAACTTCAGAAAGCCCTGACTCAACTCTGACTCAAACAAGGAGCTGATTTTTTCCCTTGACTCGACTCATGACTCAAGCGGCTCAATGAAAATATGAGTTGACTCAAACTTGACTCAAATTTTTGGTTGAGTCAAGTGTGATGACTCAAAATTGACTCAGATAAAAAAGTTGTTGAGCGGGGGGGGGGGGGGGCGAACAAATCAAATTCCGGCAGCAGGGCCAGGCCTAAGTTGTTAAGCGGGGGAGAATGAAAAGCTTATATATTGTTTCTAGAAAGATGAGTCAGCTGACTCATGTTCCTAAATGTTTTTGACTCAACTCAATGTCAAAAGTTATTTTACTGACTCAACTCTGACTCAACTCAACACCTTAATATTTTTGTCTGACTCAACTCTGACTCAACTCAACAGCTCAACATTTTATCCGACTCGACTCAAACCTGACTCATCTGAGTCAGAGTTGAGTCAAATCTCTGACTCGACTCATGAGTCAAGCACAACCCTGGATTTGACACGGTGACAAACTTGCGAAAAGTGATTTGAGGCTGGGTCATTGAAGTGACCTGTTGACTCGACCTTGAAAGTTGTGAGATTCAAACTTGCACACCATGTGTACATTGCACAATTGATTAGACAAGTCATGCCAAATTTCCCGGCGCTACGCGCCGCGGTTTTCCCAATATTCACGAAAAACTTCAGGGGGGGGGGGGGGTCGGATAACCCTGAAGTGCGAGAGAATCTTTCGCAGTGAGCCAAACGTAAGGAAGTAGTTACTATTTAAGCTCCAGAGTCCTCGCAACTAATATAGTTATCTCATTTTTTTCACAAAGATCACCCGAGGTCGTGTCATGACCTCAGCAGTAGGCATAAGTAAATGTGGGGAGAGGATATGGAAACTGATAGTGATTCGCAGACTATGCACCGATATCTGACGTTATCTCAATTTAATCGCTGAAAATCAAACTGTGTCGCAAAAAAAGCTGCTACAATTCCGCAATTAACACACGTAAAAATCGGAAGGGTAATGGCCTAATACGACTCCATCAGGACAAGACAAAAAGAAGGTCCGTACTATACATTCGGTGGCGGGCTCTACCACCACGGATCGCTCGACGGCCACGATCAGTAGATGAAGATGGCAGCACATTGGGTAGTCTCCGCCTACAGAGTTCACGGTGGGTGGCATGCCATACTCCATAGAGAATGGATAGGTACGGACTGTTGGCAAATCCCATCCGGATAACGGATTTCCTGGTTTTTTAACTAGAGAGAGAACTTCTGATTGAGGTATGATTGAATGATTATTGCTTTTGCCTATTGGTTTGGTTCACAAGACGGGCAAGACTGTCCCTCGGTTTGACGTTCGGGCAGTTACACCATAACCTTGACATCATCTCAACTTGCCAATGGTAGCATTTACGCGATATTTTCGTCATTTAACGAGGTTTGGCGAGGTATTGGTGATTACATTGTACCGGGCTCATTACTGTTACATCCATTTGTTAATCGACTATTATAGTATTCGGTTTCCTTATGTTTTGCTGCTGGACGCTGCCATCAGTAGGTAATAGGTATACCTATTGTATTAGTCCGGAGCAATGACACCCGATGCTCAACACAACATTGGGCCCGTCATTGCTCAATTTCAAACCTTGTATGGCAAAACAGATAGAAGCGTGCATTTTTGGCCAAGTGAAAGCGTTTGCCGAGCTTTGCCACATTGGGCGAACAGTGAGTGAAACATGGCCTCAATCATAGGCATTCCCGCATCGTGTGTTTTTCTGTAATATCCTATAATGGCTGCAGATGACATAACTTATGAGCCATTGCTCGGTTTTGTCGAAAAGAACACATTCAGGCAATCAGGGTGGTCAGACTAGGGCAAACTAACAATGTGGACAAACAACAAACAATTACACACACAAACAATGTTGAATGGGAGTGGGTGCAGAACTAGGAGTAGAACTGCAGCAGATGGCAGGAAATAAAGTGCCTATAGTATCGGTAATAAGCATAGGGAAAAAAGTATAGATATAAAGCGAAACATAGGAGCAGCAAAATGCAGCAAAAACGTTCAGTTGCAACACAAGGGAACTGGATGTTATCCGATGGGCAAATGGATGTAGCAATAGTGGGCCCTGTACTTATTTTATCACCAATGCCTCGCCAAATCTCGTTTTATGACTAATATTATCGCGTAAATAAATACTAGCATCGGCAATCTGAGATTGTGTCAAGGATTCTTATATTATGATCAAACTAGCCAAACGTTATTACACATTCCCTGAAATTCACTCTGACTACACAGTGAACATCGCCTCCTCTCCACTGCATCCCTCTCCTCTATACGGCTCCCCTATCAGCAGAGTCAACACATCACATTCCCGGCACACGCCGTATCATCGGCATTAAACCGGCATCGGGTGCCCCGGTCCGTATCCAGCTGAGCAGCCCGGTTGGTCGGTGGGTCGTTAGGGACCCCTGAAGCGCCGACCGGGGCCGCCGGCCCGACAGCTGGCCACTGCGCGGTCGATGGGACCCCCCCTCTCAGGCTGCTAACCCCCCTGGACTCCGTGACCCCTCGGTCACAGAGAGATCCTGTATGTTACAGCTGACGTCCCAGCTCGCCTGAGTGCTAGGTCAGTGCGCAGTACCGAAACGGGAAAACCTGCAGTCTGGATATGTGTTACGCTATAACATCAGCTAGAGAAAACGACAAACTCAACCAATTAATTAATGCACATAATGTCAACTCATAAGATTGCCTGGCGTTGCTATGTAGGTCCGCAATATGTGGCTGTATTACCGGCAATGTATGAACATGGAGCATGCAGATGATCCAAATTAATCAACAGATGACAGGTGTTAATTACGCAATCACTAAATTGTGTAATTTAGTAAGGGCGCAGTGCAATTACGTAGTGCGGATTGAATTAACACAACGCGATGAATAAAACGTTTCATTTTTGGATGTAGTGTACGTACAAAGTCAAACAAGATTTCAAGTTGCAGATTTTGACATGCTTTAAAGAAGCCCATAAATCAGTCTTTGAAAAGTACCTACCAATTAAAACCAGTAAAACGCCTTTTGGGCGAAGAACGAGCGAGCGAGATAGTGAGCCCTGCACGTGCAGAAGGGCGAGAGGGTACTTCCAACGGGCTTGTGCAAAGCACCCTTCTAACCGGTCGCTAGCGGTGTACCAAATTTGAACGCAATCGGCCCAGCCGTTCCTGAGATCTGGAAGCGGCATTCTGCACGTGCGCACGTGCAAACGGGGTCCAAAATGACTTTTGCACGGCACCCTACTAATCGGTCCCCAACCGTGTACTAAATTTGAGCGCAATCGGCCCAGCCGTTCTCGAGATCTGGAAACGCCCCCTGCACGTGCGCACGTGCAGTAGCACCCTAACCGCAACACATGGGAATGCATTGCCTGGTGGGTGCCTACCTGTATGCCAAGTTTCAGCGAAATCGCCCCAGTAATTACCGAGTTACTGAAATGGGAACAAATTTGGCACCTCTTATTGTTGTATTTTGCACGTGCACTGGGGGTGACCCACATGCATGGAGAGTATCCTATTTTTGGTAGAAGGGATGCTGCTACCCTACAAAAATTACCGCAAGTCAATCGCCCAAGCGGCTGCTGAGATATGAGCCTCTCAAAATCACTACTTTTGCAAAACAGCTTGAACACCCTTGACTTTTCACGTGGCACGTGCCACGACGGTCACTGAGATGTATCAAAAGTAGTCAATTACGGGGTAGAAGGGATGGGGCTACCCAACAAAAAAGACCGCAGGCCAATCGGTCCAGCGGTTGCTGAGATATAAGCCTCTCAAAAGCGTTACAGGCCGGGCCGGGCCGGGCCGGGCCGCTCATACTGAGATTTTTCCGTTATATTGAAAAGACTCACTTCGCTCGCTGCGCTCGCTCGCTCGTAATTAAAGAACACAATTTGCTCAGAAATATTTCAACTCTACATCTAATCGTTATTAGTCAATGGAACATACAATTAAAACTTCTTTTACAGATCACTTTGCAGCTAAGTGGAAGAATTGCGTTCATTTTCACCAGACCCAGGGTTTCCCCGCCGTCTGTCAAACATGTGTTGCAGTCCTGACAGCTGCAACATCAGAGCCTGAAGATGATTTCCAACCGACAACTCTCGCCCGCGCTTAGCAACAGATAAAATGTGAACATGGGGAAAATGATACCTGCTGGGTCTACACTACAACAATGATGAGTGAATACCTTCATACACTTATTTGCCGTAGTCAGAGTGAATGTCGGGGATGTTTGCCTCCTTTACCGTGTGGGCTGCCTAGGGGGTCTGCCAAGAGTGTGAAATTTTCACAACATGTGCAGAAAAAGCATGCCTAGGTGTGCCAAAAGCGGTCCGGTGTAGACGCAGACTTGTAGGTACTGCGAACTGTTTGGTGGCTTAAATGAGTACGGTATTTGATGATTATAGGATACGATTCCCTCTTCCTCTACTCCCCGCTACTTGCAGCTCAACGACTGTCTACGAATGCGTCCCAATCGGCCTACTTTTTTAGGTTTGAACGATAAGGCTGGTAAAAACGCTCTTATAGAAATATGTATTTATTAAGCTTTCATAATTGACGCTCTCGCGGCTTACTGGGCTGCTTATTGACGCGTCTAACCCGCGCCCCGTAGGGCTACCGGCGGACCCTACCACCCGTAGGGGGGGGGGGGGGCGTTTCGGCCCCCCTAAGATCTCCGAAAGTTACCGGCCGATTTTCAAAATTCAAACGGTGTTCGATAGCCCCACCCGGGAACTACCTTGTGACCAAATTTCATTGACCTAGGTCAAATTGATGACGTCACAGGTCAGGTCAAAGGTCAGATTTTCACCGTTCACAGGCATTTCAAGAAATGTGTTGTGAAATCGAGTAAATTGGTAATT
Organism: Amphibalanus amphitrite; assembly: GCF_019059575.1. NCBI lineage: Eukaryota > Metazoa > Arthropoda > Thecostraca > Balanomorpha > Balanidae > Amphibalanus > Amphibalanus amphitrite. The sequence goes on along the minus strand of NW_024882855.1, from coordinate 9,152 downwards.
TATTGGAAACCATCGATGGTACATTGTTCGTCAAACAAATTATTTGCTATCTGAGGTCACTGATACCAGGTCAGGTCACAGCGAGGTCAGGTCACAGCGAGGTCAGGTCACCGGGGGTCACAATATGAAAGTGTCGTGTGATACATGTTTTATGGTCCATTTTACATGATAAATGCGATTATGTGGGTTAGGCAGCCTTTGGGGCTAGCCTAGGTCACGTTTTGGTGAAGGTCAGGTCAAGGTCAGGTCAAATTAGGTCAAATTTCAAAGTTGATATTTTGCATAAAAAGGGTATCCATTTGATGCAGCTCGTCACAGGGAGTCTAATGGTGGTCATTGTTTTGCTCTACGAGGTCTAGAATTGCCAAAAATTGAGTTTGAAAATTTTACGTCATCATTTTTGAAGTTTTTTTTTTTTTGCTATAACTTGGCCAAAAAACGAGGTATCGATCTGAAATTTGGTATGTAGATAGAAGACGGTAGGTACTATCACATATATTCCGGTTTTTCGAAACTCAAAAGACTTTTGGATTTTTTGGCTAATATATCCAAAAAAAAATGCTTTTTTGATTTTTGGGGGTCAAAACTCAAAAATTTCAAAAATCCGAGATAGCAGTTTTGTAGCCCTGTCAATTCTACACCTTTTATGTCTCGATCATTTTTCTGTATCTTCAAAGCTGTAGGCCTGACAGGTCTTCTCGCGAAGGTCTTTTTTTGGTCGAAAATGACAACATGACGTCATTCTGACGTCATTTGTGGTCAACCTATCATAGCCTCTGGAAAAATCTTTGGTCACAATGTGTAAAATTGATGCCCAGAGGGGTCCTGAAAGTTTGGTGGCGATATCTCCAGCCGTTTAGGAGATATCGACCGAAAAGGACAGGGGGGGGGGGCCGTTTCGGCCCCCCCCCTACGGGGCGCGCTAATGTAATGTCAAACTTAAAAATAAGTCAAGCTTTCAGTAACTATAGGTAGCAGCAGCCGAATGCAACTGCTTAACTGGTTTCATTCACGTTAGGCATCTATAAATAGCTTACAGCTATATTACAGCTAGAGCTAATGCACAAGTCATAATACATCACCACACTGCCCCTGCATACCGTTCAAACACTCTGCCGTGTAAAGAACCTCATTCCGCCTTCCGAGAACCCGTGCCTTTCAAGCCTGCCACCTCAGTTGGGGCGGGAGCCGGGCGCTGTTTCACGACCTGCCTCGATCCCTGTCGTGACTGTCACCGTACTCCGCCCGGCCTTCATAGTGCCCTTCGCGGCCGAGCGCCGTAGCCGGCGGCCACTGAAGGCTTGCCTCCGCCCTCGGCGGCCGTTTCAGCCGCCATAGTGATCGCTCTCGGAGAGCCGACTGGAAAACTCGGCAGTGACTGTCACGGCGATCTGCCCTGCCGAGCTGGGCGCGCCCGTATCAGGGTTTATGGGTGGGCCGCTCCGGCGCAGCAGATGAGCCACCGAGCAGCTTAGGCGATTAACTCTCAGCTGACTGGCTACGGCCCCGTGCTGCTCGATTAGATAGAAAGAGAGTGGAAAGAGCGAGCTGGTACCGAGGTGAAATCGACGTGAGGAGAGAGGGCCACACGGCAAAGCCAAGAGGTCCGTGGGGGGGGGGGGGGGTCCGGCTGGACACGAAGTTCGCGACTTTGGTAGTGGACATCGATCCAGCGGTAGGGAACCGAGCAGAACTCGGTGGTATAAGTGGCCGCCAGGTATTTTTATAAGGTATTTTTCTGAGCCGTGGTTAACCGAGGTAAGTCACCATTACAAGGTTCGTGCCGCCCTCAATCTCGTCGTAAGCGGCTTACTTTGTAGCTTGTTACATAGCTTGAAGTTAAGCTTGCTGTCGGGCTGCAAGCTTCGCGACTTTTTTAGGTTTAAAGTTTAAATGTCATGCTGTTGTAGCACGACTTTTCATGACGACAGCTGTGTTTGTAACGCAGTAAGAAATCATAAACGTAAAAAGGGTTTTTAGTTTAGGCAAGCTGGATAAAAGATATCGAGCAAGTGACCTGTGCATTGGGTCGGGCTGATATGCATGTAAGCTGAGCTAAGTGTAGTTACGTTGAACTTACATGCTACATACGTACATTTCGAAAATGTGGTCTGCGTGACCTATGGCTGAGGTCGTGCTGAGTATAGTAACTGAACGTATACTCGCTGCCAACTCTGGCGATAACATTGGCCATCGATTTGTTCCACTATCGATTCCTTTGTGCTCTACTCGCCTGTATTGTCTCTATTGTTTTGTCGTCAGCAACTTACTGTCTTTTCCTTTTTGTTTGTCACGTGCCATGCTCTTTGTCGAAGTACAATCAATACTGGCAACAGTTCTAATTTCGTCTCACGGTTGTCGTTTCCAAGATGGAAAACTGCCATTGTCATCCTTCTGTTGAACCATATTGCTGTTGTGGGATCTTGAAAAAGTTATTTATACTGCCCTCTCTCATGTTCTTCTGAGCAGGAGTCACAGCTGAATCGTGTTTTTACTTCCTACATACCTATGCCTACATCACAGTTATTTTATAACTTCCTACGTCTGTCCTTTTCTGTCTTCCACTGCACTGCGGCATCGCATTTCCATGCATCTAAGCTGCTCCAGCCATGACGCACCTTAGTTACTTAGTTGCGCTCTCCACTTCGTTCCCCGTCCCCCCCCCCCCCCACATCCTCCCTTGTCCTTCCTTACCTGGCCTCCGTCGTGATACTACTCCCAGTCCCACCATAACCGGTCCAATGCTGCCACGTCGAGACCCCGAGCTTTACTGAACCCTGCTTTTGCCTGCCAAGCCTAACTCGTCATCTATCCCAGCTTTCGTCAAGTCCTACCTGTCTCTACCAAACACTGTTTTTCTACAGTGTGTCCTGTCCCGGTCCCTTCAGTGCCCAGGCCTTTCAGTGCCCCTCACTGCCAGTGTCCTATCCTGCAGCCCCTTCAGTGCCCCATGCTCCGCCAGTACGATGTCTCTATTCCTTCATTTCAGTGTCCCAGTCTGCCACTGCCCTGTCCCTGCCTTTCACTGACCCGCTCGACTCTGCCACTGTCCTGTCCCAATCCTGCCTGGGCCCGCTTTGTCAGTCCTGTTCCTGTCCTTTCAGTGCCATGCTCTGCCAGTACCCTGTCCCTGTCCTTCAGCGTCTCGATCTGCTGCAGTAGTCTGTACCGAACCTTCCATACCCCGTTCCACTACTGTCCTGTCCCTGTCCCGACCTTTCAGTGCCCTATTCTGCCACTGCCCTGTCTCATCTCTTCCATGCTCTGCTGTGCAACTGCCCTGTTCCAGTCCCGGTCCCTTCAGTGCCCCGTGCTCCTTCCCTGTCCCTGCCCCTGTGGCGGCCCACTGTGGCCCGCGGGCCCGACCCGACCCGGGCCGGGCCGGGCCGGGTCCTATCGACTGACTGGCGCCCGCCGCTGTGAGCAGCAGAGGCGGGGCGCGCGCAGCCGGGCCGACCGGGCCGGGCCGGGTCGGGCGGGGCGCCGGCGACCGAGACGGCTCTGAGCAGGCCGCCGGCCGGCCCCCGCCCGTCAGCGGCGCCCGCCAGCGCAGCCGGCCTCCTCAGCAGCCAGCCAGCAGCAGCATGTCGCTCCGCAGCCTGCACCGCCACCACTCCGGGTAAGTCCTCCGACGGGTCACCTGTGGTGTATGGAAACAGAGCTGTGGCCTCCTGGAGATTGACGGGCAGTCGGGCGGCATGACGTGGAGGTCGACTTTTTAGGATGCTGGGACAAAGGCATGCTCATGTTCATAAATTGTTTGTTTTATCTATCGAGCAGTTGCGATGCATGTTCTCACACAAAATGAACTGACGTTTAGTTACGAATCATTGCAATGAATGTGAAAATTAATGAAAGTAATCATTTATCATATGATTGCTGTCTAAGCAAGAGCTTCACCTTATTATATTCTATCACATTCTGTGGGTTATAACCATGGAAGCCTCAGGCCACCAAGTGTCGAATAATCAATGTGTTGGCCTTCCATTGATGGTAAGGACTCGCCTATCGCCCTCGTCTGCGGAATGAAGGGGGAGGGGAGTGGCGGGGCGGGATGCCTGCGGGAATAATTGGAGTGGGAGGAGTGTCAGCCAGCTGAAATCGACCGTGAATTGCAACTGTGAACAGAGATAGCTGGAGGTGGTCTGGAATATCTGTTTTGACACTGGCATTCATCTTTACTCCGCGCGCGACTGTTATGCATTCGGTGTTGGTGTGAAGAGTAACGAATCGTCTTTCGGTAATATGCTGAAAATTGTGTGGAACGCATTTGTAGGTATGGTTTGCTAGCAGGCGGAAGTTAATTTTGCTCAATTATGACGGCAACTATAATATTTGCAAATTTGGTTTAGCACAATTTATGAAAATGATGTGCTTTATTGAACATAAAAAGCTCGCAGTTAAAAAGCTCCATGTTTTAGATATGCATGCTCTTTCGTAGGCAAATCCAACATCAGTGGCACCATGTCGCTATTTTGGTATTAATACAGCTTGCTTTCTCTTATCATTGGTAGATCAAATATTGTACAGCTCACTCCATGTTATGTCTACATTGTAACAATGAAACATGGCGAAGAGTTTCTCCAGCCTTCACGAGCAAATATAGTTGCAATACTTCACGATTCACGACGCCTGTCATCCAGATCTTGATGGCAGCGTTTCAAACCAATGTCTGTGACATCTGGCTTTCCCGGAGACGACGTCCGCACAAATTTCTTTGTTTATTTGTTTATTTCATCCAGAACCAATGATGCAATCTATTGGTATCTATTAGCCGATGGCTTTGTTTCACAAACCGCTGGCTGTCGGCGCGGTCCGTCTCTGGAGGGTTTAATTTCGGCTCGGAGCGCGCTCAATAGCGGCTCACATAACTCAGGGCGCCATGACGCGTGTGCCGGAGGAAATTCATATCCATCGGCTGCCGACCGCAGTCCGGCCAGTCCGGCCACTGTGGACCGTGACCACCGAGTCGACAATGGACCGTCCACAGTGACACTCGGAGCCGCTCACAGCTACTCACAGCTCACAGTGAGAGTCGCACAGGTCCACAGTCAGAGCAACACACAGCCCATAGTCGAAACCCCCACAGCCGGTCAAAGCTGACAGTCAGAAACGGCACATTATTACCGATCAATTATCGATCAATTATCGATCAGGTCATCCCCGAGGTATCTGAAGCTCAGCAAAATTAAAATTTCACGAAAAAATTCCAGAAGTTGCAGTTTCTCACAAATCCGCGTTTAGCTCGTGATTCGTGAACTAATAGCTAGAGAGTCACAGCAAAGAGCATTGGATAGCTCTATCAATTTTTTCTCGCTAACTTCGCCTCAGATTTGACCCCAGGTCAGTGGTTTGGCCCACGGAAAGTCACCAAATTAGATCGCTAGCCTGCATTTCAGATCATTTTATCGCTCTACCATGTCTCCTTCAAAGACTACTGTTGAAAAACTGCTGGTGATCTTTTTGTCCTAACATGACCTTTTCAATGACCGTAGGCCATCAGCTGCACCCTGTTCATTGCATATTGGTAGAATGGTCACGTTAAACGGTCGGAAATTACGATACGTGAGTAACACAGTGATGCATGTCTCATGTTGGTTTGTGTCACCGTGCTGTCAGTCTACATTTTTCGTTTATTCAATGATCTATAGTCTTGTTGCCATGTCAGCTTGACCAATTTGCTGAGTTAATCATATCAAGGATCCGTTCATCTTCATTTCATGTGCTGTCCAGGGTATCCAGATCCTGACACCAATGTGTAACCTTGTTATTAAAATCTTATTAGACTCTATGTAGGTATCCTCTTTTTTATCGATCCGTTCAACGTTTATCTGAACGTCTAAATCTAGATCACAATTCGATCAAAGTTTGGAAAAAGAAAACCTGGCGAAACTATAGGTACCTTTTTGACAAAAAACGAGCATGAATCATCGCAAAACTCTTACTACCTCATGCATGATTATTTTATGAAATTTCATATGCTATAGGCTAGAATGTTGTGTGATATGTGTTTGATTTCGGAAATAGTATCCCAATAAAAATATGATGATGACCACAGAAGCAAGCTATTTAAGACAAGCAACTTCGAATGCCTTCGCAACGTTTCGAGCGCCGTTTCGCTTGTCTTCTTGGTGGGAGTGATTCCGATCCCCGCCAACCCCAGTTAACGCCGGTCCCACTGGGACGATGGCTGTAATAGCTCTCAGAACAGAGCTGAAGTTCTAATTAGCACTTGTTCCCCAGGGGATAGACTGGCTGTTCCACAAACCAAACAGCCCAAAGGGCATCTCCGCTAAGGAGGCCGAGGCATCGCGCTCTTTTATGATCTAGCACACGAAGGGCCGCCTACAGAACGCTTCTAACGTTCTTTTTGTATACTGTGCTGTGCTTTTTTGTAACTTTTTAGCTCGAACTTCAACTATCACTTTCAATATCTGGAAAGCGTTAATGATTTCATTTCTTTTTTACCATTAATTTTCAATATTCATTAGCAGGCTGACGGGACGATCTCAGCCAATGAAAATTTCAGTCAGCACAATGCATCACTTGTCCGTGCCGATCACAAGAATATCCCCCAGACAAAGAAAGGGCTGTGGCTAGGCCGATGCGGCGTATTTCGGCGATCCTGCTCGGCACCGCACGGTCTGTATCGGTAGTCATGTCGTGACTGGCCAGCCTCGATCTGGCTAAAAGCCGCCGACTATGGATGCCGGCGCGCGCGGACCGCGGTCGGCCTCTGAAGGCGCCTAATCCGCCCATGGCTGACGGAGGCCTGCGCTGGTGCTGATACCGCCACCACCGTCAGCAGTCAGCGCAGTCAGCAGAGGCGGCGGACAGAACGGGACACAATCGCCGCGGCTCGGCGCGGGCCCGAGGCTCGAGCTGCTCGGCGGCTCACCGCCGCGTTCTCTCCGAGCGTCGCATAAGGAACCTGTCAGCATCGATCGCTCTCTGCGAGAGGGCCGGCTGAGCGACTCACTCAAACAAATGGAGCCGCGGCGGGGGATGGATACACGCCGCTGACAGATCCCAACTACATCAAAAACTAATCGGCTGATGGGTGCCGGGCTTCACCCGCTGGCCCAGCGCCGGGAGTCGAGGCCCTCCCTGCGCAGTGCGCGGACCTTCCGTCCCCCGGTCTCGGAGCCGGGCGCCGATCTCAGTTTACAGCTGGAGGTTCGGTGGTGGGCGGCGGCAAATTGCCGCGGCCGCGTCGTTTGTATGCTGCCGACGTCGGCGGGACGGCGAGCCGGCTGGTCGGCGCGCGGCAGCTGCGGCAGCCCGCTCGCCGAACGGCGGCCGCCGCAGCCCGAGCGACCGACTTCGGCCCGACAGCGGCGCTGAATTGGGCCGCATTAGGGCAGCGATTACCTGGCGCCCGAGTGGGTGGTCAGATTGTGATCCGGCCTTACTGAGGCACGAGTCGGGCGGCCGTCGAACTCGGGACACCAGTTGGACGGAAGACGGCGGGTAGCTGTGTGCCGGCGGGCACTGAGGCAGCTCAGAGAAAAAGGTCGACGCTCTAGTTCGACCCTTAGCGTCAATGCCCTGCACGTTGTGTGAACCGTTATGCAATTAGAAGGCCTGGATATCGGCTGTGTAATAGATACAAGCAATCTCTACAAGGGCGGGGGCAAAAATAGAAATATTACGTTATTAACGCTGATCTGCAGGCGCCCGCAATCGATAAGTGGCAACGTGGTAAAGGCCTCTCCTCAACATTGCGTGGGATTGTGCTAAAAAAAGAGCTCAGAAAGAATGAGCGAATTGATCGGTTTCTTCTTCACTTTTTTAAACTCCTAGCTGGATCAACTGCAGCAGCCACTGCGAGTCTATGAGTGGAAATAAAGTACTCACTGAGCTGATTGTCAGATTCTGTTTGTACGGCTCAGAATATATTTCCAAATAAATTTGTTTTATTTTGATTTAGATGGTTATTTCTGTTTTACCTTGCATCTATCTAGGTACCTATTATCCGTGGACATTTATCATGGTTTCCAAGTTTCCTAATTCGAACAGAATAACGGTGACGGCATGACTCTTCATCACAGTGGTTGCATCCCTGAGTATTTTCTCAGTAATCCCCCGGGTCCGCCCGCTGGAAGGTTTGAGCTGTGTCTGCCAGTCTCATCCCGATGGAACTGATGTCTCAGAGTCACTTCTGACTGAATGAAACGCCACGAGACCATCGTCTCCGAATTGGATTTCTGAACAATTCTGGAACTGGTATTCCCAGAAGCTGCTGGGAGTTTTCATATTATCCTGCAATATTTCATTGCATACCAAGGACAGCTCGTTATAACTGAGGCAGTGTCTGCTTGATGTTTGGCCAAGCATTTCTTCAAGCAAGGCTTACGCTTACCTGAAAGTACATAATTAATGTGCTAACTGGCACATTCCACAGTCCACAGTAACACTAGCGTGTAAAGATGCTGCGGGCCTGCCATATTTCCGTGTCTGGGTCGGTTGCATGTCACGGCTCTCAATGTCACCATGCCCCGAGATCGATTAACGTGTGATACACTCGAGATTATCATTGTCACGCGTGCATCATGCTCGTCATGATACCAAATCCTCTGCAATCTCGATGGCTTCAGACGGAGGTAGGGCTAAGTCCGGTTTACACCAAAAGTGTCCTTGTTACATGCAGTAATGAGTCCTCTGCTTATATGTGGGGTCCGGCATCAAGGTTCGTGACCACAAACTTTTTCAGGGCCAACCCTCCTTCCAGCTCTCAGCCGAGGACCGTCTCACAGGAGTCGCGTGCCCCAATTCGGCGGCACGAGCGGCAATGGCGTGTCGGCGGCGCGGCGCGGCTGTTGTGGCGCGTGCGGCCGCCGGCGGCGCTCGAGGCTCCGGGTGACGGCCGGCGCCGCCCCCGCCCGAGCCAGGGCGCCGTCGACTCACCGTCGCCGCTGCTATCGATTGGCCAATGTCGATTGTTCGGCAGTGAGGCGTCTGAAAACGGCGACAAAAACAGGCGGCCATTTCCACTGAGCGGTGCTCAAATCGGCGCCGCGCGACCCGCCGGGGAGGGAGATATGTGGCTCCCCATCGGCGTTAGCCTAGTTACATCTGCTCTCCTCGCGCTCAGTGACCTGGCCTGTCAGGGGAATCCCACACCCATCGTCACACCATAAAATCTCTGCGAG